>NC_041234.1:45526231-45551501 GCF_002837175.3 Physeter macrocephalus | reverse complement strand
CCCAGAAGAAAAGGGGAAAATGAGTAAATAAATAAATAAAATAAAATAACATTATTAAAATAAAAAATAATTATTAAAAATAAAAAAATTAAAAATAATAAAAAAGGAAAAATAATAAGAAAAAAAGAAAGAAGAGAGAACCAAACCAAAAAACATATCCACCAATGATAACAAGCGCTAAAAACTATACTAAAAAAATAAAGAAAAATAAAAGAAAAAATAAAAAGCAACAACAACAGCAAAAAAGGATGGACATAACCTTAGGGCAAATGGTAAAAGCAAAGCTATACAGACAGAATTACACAAAGAAGCGTACATGTACACACTCACAAAAAGAGCAAAAGGATAAAAATGTATATATCTCTATATATATATATAAAGGAAGAGAGTAACCATATCAATAAACAAATCTACCAATGATAATAAACTCTAAATTCTAAACTAAGATAAACATAAGACCAGACACAAATTAGATGGAAAAAGCAAACCCAAAGTCTACAGTCGCTCCCAAAGTCCACTGCCTCAATTTTGGTATGATTCATTGTCTATTCAGTTGTTCCAGAGATGCAGGGTAAATGAAGTTGATTGTGGAGGTTTAATCCGCTGCTCCTGAGGCTGCTGGGAAAAATTCCCCTTTCTCTTCTTTGTTGCAGAGCTTCCAGAGTTCAGCTTTGGATTTGACCCTGCCTCTGCCTGTAGGTCGCCTGAGGGCATCTTTTCCCCACCCACACAGGACAGGGTTAAAGTAGCAGGTGATTAGGGGGCTCTGGCTCACTCAGACTGGCGGAAGGGAGGGGTACAGAATACGGGGTGAGCCTGCAGTGGCAGAGGCTGGTGTGATGTTGCAACAGCCTGAGGCACACCGTGTGTTCTCCCAGGGAGGTTGTCCCTGGATCACAGAACCCTGGCTGTGGGGGGCTGCACAGGCTCCCGGGAGTGGAGGTGTGGATAGTGACCTGTGCTTGCACACAGGCTTCTTGGTGGCTGCAGGAGTAGCCTTAGCATGTCATGCCCGTCTCTGGTGTTTGCACTGATAGCCGTGGCTCGCGCCTGCCTCTGGATGCTCATTTTGGTGGTGCTCTGAATCCCCTCTCCTTGCACACCCTGAAACAATGGTCTCTTGCCTCTTAGGCAGTTCCAGACACTTTCTCGGACTCCCTCCCGGCTAGCTGTGGCACACTAGCCCCCTTCAGGCTGTGTTCAAACAGCCAACCCCAGTCCTCTCCCTGGGATCTGACCTCCAAATCCCAAGCCTCAGCTCCCAGCCTCCACCCACCCTGTTGGGTGAGCAGACAAGCCTCTGAAGCTGGTTAATGCTGGTCGGCACTGACTCTATGTGCAGGAATCTGTCTGCTTTGCCCTCTGCACGCCTTTTTGTGCTCTCCTCCATGGCTCCAAAACTTCCCCTCCACCACCTCTCTATCACCGCCAGTGAAGGGTCTTCCTAGTGTGTGGAAACTTTTCCTCCTTCACAGCTCCCTCCAACAAGTGCAGGTCCTGTCCCTATTCTTTTGTCTCTGATTTTTCTTTCTTTTTTTTGCCCTACCCAGGTATGTGGGGAGTTTCTTGCCTTTTGGGAAGTCTGAGGTCTTCTGCCAGCATTCCTTAGGTGTTCTGTAGGAGTTGTTCCACATGTAGATGTATTTCTGATGTATTTGTGGGGAGGAAGGTGATCTCTACGTCTTACTCCTCCGTCCATCTTGAAGGTCTCTCTCAAGACTGCCTTTTGAAGACTGCTTAGAACACCTTTCCTTAAGTGCTCTGATCTACCCTGACTGTTTTTTGGTATTTTTACCCTTTATATAGACTTTGTCTTTTTGGTGCTAGCTTTAGATTAATCTTAGACCTCTAGTCCTCTTTGTTTCTCATGAATGAACTTTTCTCAGCATTCCCCTTGCCTCCTGCGAAGGTTTGTGGAGGGGGACTATGAGTGATACCTCACTGGGATTTGGTGTGTATTTCCCTACTTACAATTAATTTGGAATTTGTGTGTTCTCTGTGTTTTCATGTGGAGGGCATGGCTTTGTGTACTTTTATGTGTTTCTAGTGGTTCTGTGTTGTTTTATGGAGGATGTGTAGGGAGATTTAGATTTTACATAGCCACAATTACCTCAACATAAACATTTCCCATATGATTAAAAATGCTTTGCAAATATTTTAATGGCTGCATAATATTATGATAGACAAAAGAACCAAAATTTATCAGATCATTTCCTTCTTACTGAGCATTTCATTTGTCTCCTTTTTTGTGATTACATAATTTGTGGATGAATTCGTTCTAATGTTTACTTTGCATAGATTTGCTGAAGTAGAATTATTGTCTCAAGGTTATAAATATTATTAATAATATTGATATAATTTTAATCCAGGGAGAACCAGTAGATCACATATGGATTTATTTTAATCAGCTAACTAAAGTTGCTTCCACCTTTTTTTTCAGGTAGCACCCCTGTCTTCTACATATATAGCAGGAACCAGGTCTGAAATAGCTGGGAGGCATCAGTATGGCTATTTCTGGTGTTTACAACCAGTATCTCTGCTTATTGATGGAACCATTTGCCATTATTGGTTATTAAGTATTTGAAGATCTCCTGCAGCCATAGTTTATAATATTTGTTTTCCTATGAGTGTATTGTCTTTTATCACTCTACTTGGGACACATACATATATAGCAACAACAAAAGGACAAGTGACCTTTATTTCAGCTCTCCTTTAATCTGCCATCCCTGGGTTTTATAAGTGAAGAAGGGAGATAAGCAAGAGACTGAGCTGGCAAGGTTGTAACTTGGTGAAACCGATCAATCCTCACATTAATCATTACTGCCTTCACGACTTGTGTCAGAGACTGATAGTCTCATTTTTCCTCCACTTTCTGTTAGTGACTTCTCTTTCTTCCTCTCACTCGATCAGTTTTATCAACTGCAAGTAATCAAAGATTATCTTACTATTAGTGCAACCAGAATTTTCACAGTAATATCATATTACTAATGTTTTCTTCATTAGTTGGTACACTCTGACATGACTCGTGTGTTTTAGAGGAGCCACTATGACCTTCTTGCTATTGTGGGGGTATTTTTGTTGTTGTGTTTTTGTTTTTGTTTTTCTGCCTCTAAATGTGAGGGAAATAAACATTGTGCTGTCATTTGGAGTGGTGGTTAGAACTTTGACCAAGATATTCCTATGATTATTTTTACTCCCAATCTTATTATCTATGACATAACAAAACATGACAGGAAAACAGCCTCACCCTAGAATCACATTTGAGAAGTTGTTATTCAAAAACAAAACAAAGTAAAACTTCCCAGGCCTAATCCTGGACCCAATGAAACTGTCTCTTGTCTTGGGATCCAGGAATCTCTATTTCATAAAGCTTCCCTAATGTCTCTGATGCAGTTTGTCACCTGACTATAGGATCATTTTGGGGATGCATAGTTTCAGTGCATATTCTACATCAAACAATGACCCTAATATTGCTCTCAAATGGTCATCTCTGTTCCAGTTTCTAGAACTTGTTAACCTTGCTATATATTCATGATGTGCTCCAGGGTGCATACAAAACTTCATTTTCTAATATGCCTAGAATGTCATTCCCAAACCAAGAGCCTATAAAAATTCATTTGGTTTTCTGTGAATTGAATGGTTATTTTTTTACATTTTAATTCTTCTGTTAATTTGAAATTGAATATGTTTGGTTGTGAAATAGGGATCTAACTGAATATTTTTCCAAATTGTTAATTTTCTATGCTCCATTTATTGAATGTCTTATTTTTTCACTAATTCATAATGCTGCTTTTATTGTATATTAAGTTCTTATATTTACATGATGATCTTTTCATGAGCTCTTCACTTTTTCCACTTGTTATTCTTGTACTAGTATGAGATTGTTACTGTTGTAGCATAATTAATCATTTTCCTATCAAGTAGCACAAATTCTCCCCAATTATTCTTCATTAAAAAAATGTTTAAACCATTTTTGCCAACTCATTGTCCCATGTAAACTTTTTATCATGTTCCAGAAAACATAAGCTTTTTGACATTTTTATTTGAATCCTATTAAATCTAAAACTTAATTGGAGTCAAGTTGATAACTTTTCAGTATTTAGTCTTTCTGTACAGAATCACAGTATATGTTTTCATTTATGCAGTTTTCTTTTTATATTTTGTACTTTTGTCTAGATAAGTCCTAACTGTTTACACATATTTATTCCTAGGTTTGATTATAAAAATAACATATACACACACACATGCACCGAGTGCCATTTTTTCCTATTATCAATAAATTTTTGAACTGATTATTGCTAGTGTATAAGATGCTTATGATTTTTGTATCTTAATTTTCTGACCAAGGATTTTAACAAGCTTTCCTGTGAGTTTTAACAATTTTTTAGTTGTTTATCTTGGGATTTTTGGGTGGACAGTTACATCATTGATAAATAATTCTTACTCTATCTCCTTTCCAACAGCTTTAAGTTTCCTGTTCCTTGTTTAATTACATTAAATGTCCTAGCTGTTCACTTCCTTTGCCATTCATTAAAATCATCTGGAGAATTTAAAAAACAACCAAGACTCACCTCCAGAGGTTCTGATTTATTTTACATAGAGAGGAACCTGGGCATTGTTATTTTCAAAGCTTCTCAGAGATTTCTAGAAGTTAGGTTTGAGAATCATTGTTCAAAACACTCTGATCCAATGATAAGTAGTAGTGGTGAAAGAAGGATTCCTTTCTGGCTTCTGATCTTAAGCTTTAACTATGATATCCACTGATCATTTGAGACAGATTCAGTGGTGTACTGGATGCACTCATACTGGCTCATGAGACCTGACTTTGCACATCTTTTCCCAACTTCAAGTTTAGTGACATCATGTGGTAGCTTGGAATTGGCCCCACTCCACAGAATTTGGCAAATGCTGCAAATCAAGGCTCCCCTCCTCTCCCAGCATACCATTGTAAATATTTCCTTCTATTCCTAGTCTAAGGATAATTTTCATCTTCATTACTATTTGAGTTTCGCTGAAGCCACCTTTCATCATGTTGACAACTTATCACCAAAGTTTTAAAACTTTCTATTTCTTGCAGTAACTTTTTTTCAGACGGATGCCTGTATTCTGATTCTTCAGAGTGTTTCCCTTCTTTTGAGCTACATTGACTTTTCCTGGCCCTAATAACTTTTCAGTTTGTTGTTTCTATTACATTATAGAGAAGGAGGAGTCAAATTTGGGTTTGTAAGATATTAGTTTTACTTCTTGCTCAAAACTTTCAGGTCCAAATGAGTAGAAAAGTGAAACATTACTCCAACAATCACTGCTGTGGTAAACCTCAGATTCAGAGGGTAGTTCGTTTGGGTGGAAAAGAAAATCTCATTCACTAACTTAAAGGAATATCTTGACTGCATGTTTCTCCAATAATTCTCTATAAATACTATCTTGTCACAAAGGTGTGCATAAGAATTAGGCAATATAAAGCTGAAATTGGCATTCTCTGAGAAGTAATTGGAATTCAGAAATCATAGTCATGTCAGTTACATGCAGACCCATATGTTTTACAATCAAATGAGCTAAAATTTGGGTAGATAGATTCTTTTGAAGATTAAAAAGCCTAAACTCGACACAAGGCTAAATTGATGGCCACTTTACTTTCACTGAGAATGGGCAGGCCTTGGGCAGGGCCAAGATTTTACACAAATAAGGCTGCAGTAAGCTTCAGAATATACCAATTACCAATTTATATAGGAGGATATTATTCTCATTCAAGCAATTGAAGTGTTGATTCTATAGCCGGGAATCTTTTGCCTTTACTTAGTGCAAAAGGATGAAGCTTACCTACTATATGCCAGACACTCTTCTGAGAGAAAAGGATTATATAAGGGGAAGCACAGGCACAGGCTTAAAGTGGTTGCCCTTCTGAAGGGCATAGGCACTAAACCTTGTTGGCATCACTGCAGCACTTTCTCTGCCAGCATGCAGAGTGCAAGAGCTATGGAGGTGTGACTACTTCCACATGTATTTTGATGGGTGGAGGCAAAGGGCTGTTGTAAGCCATGGCCACCACAGAGAGTCCCCACTGGTGCAATGCCCAGTGGAGCTGTGGGAATGGGGCTGCCTCCATTACCCCAGACTAGTAGAACCACATGTATGCAGTTCCAGCCTGGGAGAGTCACCCGCACTGAACTCTGACCCAGGAGAGCTGCAGAATGTGCTGTGCCAACCAAGCCATGGGAGCAGGGCCACCCAAAGCCTTGGGGACAGGACCACTGCCCCAGTGTGTCTAGAAGGCAGGATACCCACCCAAACTGGCCTTAAGATTTGGGACTTGTTCAGTACCAGTACCCCTTTCTATTTTCCTCTTTCTTCCTTTTGGAATGGGAATGTTTGTTCTATGCCTGTCCCATATTTGTATTTTGGAAGCACCTAACATGCTTGATTTTGAAGGTTGCCAGCTGGAGAGCAGTTTGCTTTAGGATGAATTATCTCACCAGTATCTGATTTAGATGATATTTAGATAAGACATTGAACTTAGACATTTTTTTAAATCATAAACTTTATTTAACCCTATATATTAAGAATATTACCAATTTAATATGTAATATAACAAATTATTAATGAGATATTTTACATTCCTTTTTATACTAATTCTTCAAAATGTGGTGTCTATTTTATACCTACAGACTATCTCAACTCCAACTAGCCACTATTTTTCCTTCCATTTTTATTGAGATATAATTGACATATATATGTTTAAGGTGTACAAAATAATGATTTGACTTACATACATCATGAAATGATTACCACAACAAGCTTAGTAAAAATCCATAGTCTCATATAAGTATAGCATAAAAGAAATAGAAAATAAGATTTACTCTCTTAACAACTTTCATATATAACATAGAGCAGTGTTAATTATCTTTGTCATGTTGTAAATTACATATCTAGTACTTATTGATCTTATAACTAGAAGCTTGTACCTTTTGACTACCTTCATCTAACTCCCCTTTCCCCCATGCCCTGTCTCTGATAACCACAAAGCTGATCTCTTTTTCTCTGAACTTGTTTGTTGGTTTCTGAAGTATAATTGACCTACAACGCTGTGTTAGTTCCTGGTACACAAGATAGTGATTCAATATTTCCATATATTTGAAAATGATCACCATGATAAGTATAGTTGTCATCTGTCACCTTACAAAGATATTACATAATTATTGACTATATTCCCCACACTGTACATTTCATAATGTAACTAGAAGTTTAATCTCCCTAACCTATTTCTCTCCTCCCCTCAACCACTACTCCACTGACAACCACCTGTTTATTCTCTTTATCTATGACTCTGTTTGGTTATGTTTTCACGTTTGTTTTGTTTTTTTAAGATTTCACATGTAAGTGAAATCATACAGTATTTATCTTTCTCTGTCTGACTTATTTCACTTAGCATAATACCCCCTAGGTCCACCCATGCTGTGACAAGTAGCAAGTTTTCATTCTTTTTTATGGCTGAGTAATATTCCACTGTGTATATATACCATATATTCCTTATCCATTCATTTGTTGATGGACACTTAGGTTGAACCTCCTTACCTTGGCTATTGTAAATAATGTTGCAATGAACATATGGGTGCATATATCTTTTCAAATTAGTGTTTTCATTTTCTTTGCATAAATACCCAGAATGGAGTTTCTGGATTTTATGGTAGTTTTATTTTCAATTTTTTAAGGAATCTTCATATTGTTTTCCATAGGGGCTGCACCAGTGTACATTCCTACCAACAGTGAATGAGGGTTCTTTTCTCCACATCTTCACCAACACTTATTATTTCTTGTCTTTTTGATAATAGCCATTCTGACAGATGTGAGGTGTTAGCTCATTGTAGTTTTGATTTGCATTTCCCTAATGATTTTGAACATCTTTTCATGCGCCTGTGGCTATCTGTATATCTTCTTTGGAAAAGTCTCTATTCATACCCTCTGTCATTTTTAAAATTGTGTTGTTGGTTTCTTTGAAGTGGAATTGTATGATTTCTTTTTTATATTTTGAATATAAAAAATAATATATATAATCCTTGTATATATCCTTGTTGTGTGTGTGTGTGTTGTATATATGTGTGTATGTGTGTATATATATATATATTCTTGTTGGATATATCATTTGCAAATATCTTCTCGCATTCAGTAAGGTGGCTTTTCATTTTGTTGATAGTTTACTTTGCTGTGCAAAAGCTTTGTAAGTTGATGTAGTCTCACTTTTTTTTTTGCTTTTATTTTCCTTGCCTGAGGAGACATATTCCAAAAAATATTACTAAGAGTGATATCAAAGAGCCTACTGCTTATGTTTTCTTCTAGATGTTTTATGGTTTCAGGTCTTGTATTTAAGCCTTTAATTCATTTTGAATTTATTTTTGTATATGGCATGAGAAAGTAGTCCAGTTTAATTCTTTTGCATGTAGCTAGCTGTCCAGTTTTCCCAAAACATTTATTGGAAAGAGGGTCTTCTCCCCATGGTATATTCTTGCCTCCTTTGTCATAGGTTAATTGACTATATAAGCATGGGTTTATTTCTGGACTCTCTATGCTGTTCCATTGATCTATGGGACTCTTTTTGTGCCAGTACCATACTATTTTTATTACTGTAGCTTTGTAGTATAGTTTGAAATCAGGACATGTGATACATCTACTTCTGTACTTCTTTCTCAAGATTGTTTTGGCTATTTGGGGTCTTGTGTTTCCATACAAATTTTAGAATTATTTGTTCTACTTTTGTGGAAAATGCCATTTGTATTTTGATAGGGATTTCATTGAATATTACTTATATTACTGTTATTTTTTTCTAGTTTAATTTCATATTGGTGTAAGGTTTTATTCTTTTGAATTTATTAAGGTCTGTTTTATGGCCTAGAATGTGGTCTATCTTAATGAATATCCTGGATGAACTTTAGAAGACTGTGTATTCGCTTTTGTTGGATGAAGTAGTCTATAAATGTCAGTTAAATCCAGCTGATCGATGATGCTGTTCAGTTCAATTACTTACTGATTTTTTACCCGTTGTATCTGTCAATTACCAATAAAGGGGTGTTGAAAAGCACATGTTTCAGTGATATTTTGTTGGATGCATATCTTTTAAGGATAGGTATGTATGCTTGGAGAATTAATCCTTCTATTTAATGGCCCTCTTTATCCCTGATAATTTCCTTGATCTGAAGTCTGCTTTGTTTGAAATGAATAAAGCTACCTCAGCTTTGTTTTTGATTAATGTTAGCATGGTATATCATTCTCCATCCCTTTTTTAATCTATATGTCTTTTATATTTGAAGTTGGTTTCTTGTAGATAATATATGTCTTGTTTTATAATACACTTTGACAGTCTATGTATTTTCATTGGTGTATTTATACCATTGACATTTAAAGTGATTATTGATATAGTTGGATTAATACCTACCATACTTGCTACATTTTTCTGGTCATGGTCCTTGTTCTTCGTTTCTCTTTTCATTTTCCACTCTTTTTCTGCCTTCTCTGGGTTTAACTGAGTATTTTTTATGATTCTATTTTTTCTCTTCTGTTAACGTATAAATTATACTTTTTTAAAACTCTTTTTTAGTGGTTGCCCTTGCATTTGCAACATACATTTATAATTATCCAAGTCCTCTTTCAAATAATACCATACCACTACACTGTTAGTGCCAGTACTTTATAACAGAATGTTTCTAATTCCTCTCTTTAATCCCTTATAACATTTTTGTCATTCATTTCACTATCCATAAGCTATAATCACTGAATACATTGTTGCTATATTTTAAACTTTACCTCTTAGACCAGTTAAGAATAAGAGTAATAGTGTTTTGTTTACCATCATTTATTCCTCCTCTAATACTCTTCATTTCTTTATGTAAATATGAATTATTGACCTATAGGTTTCTCTGTGAAGAACTTCTTTTAACATCTCTTGCAAGGGAGATCTACTGGTGACAAATTTTCTCAATGTTTGTTTATTTGAGAAATACTTATTTCTCATTCACCCTTGAAAGGTAATTTCTTTCTTTCAGGCTGGTCTTTTTTTTCTTTTAACACTTTAAATATTTCATTCCACTCTCTTCTTGTTTACATGGTTTCTTGAGAAAAGTTGGAATAATTCTTATTGTGCTCTTCCTTCAGTAAGGTGTTTTTTTCTTCTGGCTTCTATCAAGATTTTTTCTTTGACTTTGGTTTTATTCAGTTTGACTGTGGTATGCCTAGGTGTAGATTCTTTTGATATGTATCCTGATTGGTGTTTTGCAAGATTCCTGGATTTGTGGTCTTGTGTTTATTATTAGTTTTCAGAAATTCTCAGTCATCATTGCTTAAGATATTTCTGATGTTCCTTTTTCTTTATTCTCCTTCTAGTATTCCCATTACATGTATGATACACCTTTTGTTATTGTCCCACAGTTTTTGGATATTCTCTTCTGTCTTCTTTCTTTTTTTTTTCCTCTTTGCATTTTATTTTTGGAAGTTTATACTGACATTTCTTCAAGTTCACTGATTATTTTCTCACCTGTGTCCATCAAAGGAATTCTTCATTTCTGTTATGGTGTTTCTGATTTCTAAAATTTCTTTTTGATTCTTTCTTAAAGCTTCTATCTCTATGCTTACATTAATCCAACTCCTTTTTTAAATGTTGTCCACTTTACCCATTACTGTCCTTGGTATATTAATCATAGTTGTTTTAAATTCCTAGTTTGATAATTATAAAGTATCTGCCATATCTGAGTCTTATTCTGATGCTTTCTGTGTTTCTTGAAACTTTTTTTGTCTTTTAGTGTTTTCTTGTAATTTTTGTTTCAAGCCAGACATTATGGGTAAAAGGAACTGAGGTAAATGGGCCTTTAGTGTGAGGTTTTATTTATCTGGCTAGAGTTTAGCCTGTGTTTTTTGGTTGCTGTAACTGTAGGTCTCAGGGGCTAAACTTACCTCTGGTGTCCTTGTTTTTTATTTCCTCTATTGTCTTTTGTTTTCCCTAGAGACTTCTTAAATATTGTCTGAGAAGAATAATTCTTTTAGTCATATTCCCTTGTTATTATCCAGGAAGCCTGTTGATATGGTGGTAAGGTGTGAGGGCAGGGGTAGTGTTCTACAATTCTACAATTATGTCTCAGTATTTTAGTGAACCTGTGCTTCTGGCCTGTGACTTCCACAAGCATTTCTCAGTTTTGTTTCAGTTTTCCCCCTTAGAAGAGACAGGAAGGGATTTCATTTCTGGAATTGGGAATTTCCCCCTTCCCAGGTCAGTTAAGCTCTGGTAAAGTAGTTTCTCTTGAGGGTAGGCCTTATTAAGAAGAATGAAATGCTCTGTGCATATTTTTAAATGGCTAATTTTCTATCCCCTTCTCAGAATAACAGTAACATGAGGGAATTTTTCTCAGATCTTCACTGTGAGAACCTGATAGGTCTCTGGAGGTAAAACTCACAAAAGCTTGGGAGTCCCCTAGGATTGGACCTGCTTAAAATTTTTAACTCTCAATCTTGTCCACACTGAGCCTCCAGCATTTTGCCAATTACAGATTGGGTTTTCCTAGCCCTGTACTGTTTCCCAAGGAGTTTTCTACCCTTGGGCTTCTGCTCTATAAGTTTTGATTCTCTGTATCTGCCTGTCTGTTTCTTCAGTTTGCCCTATGACCTCAGTTCTCTGATGGAACTAAGAGGAGTTGACTTTCAGTTTGTTCCATTTTTTTTTTCTTATTGTGTGAATGAAAGAGGTGTCTTCCAAGCTCCTTACATCCCTAGCTGGAATATAAGGGAATTTTTGAGACCTCAAAGACTTGTTTGTTGTAAAGTTTTCATCTTTTGAAAATTGGTTAGAGTAACCATCTTTTAATTAATGCACTTTATTTTTCTTTTAAAGGGATAAAATGTAAGATCTTGTGGAATGTTAACTTTTTTCTCATTTTTTTATTCTCAAATAGATCCTAAATGTCCAGGAGATGTTGATTTTCATAATAGTGACTGGGACATTAAGACAATCACCAGCTCCTTGAAATTCTACCTCAGGTATATCTGATATGATTTAGAACATTCCTTTTCAGAGTTGATGAAATATTTCTGGATGGAGATTGGAGTTAATATGGTCCCAATTTTGGGAGGTTGGATAGGATTGCTAAAGAAAAAAATAGTGAAAAAATTTCTGTCAAAGAAGAATGTGCATTAGGAGACTTTTTTAAATTTGGGAATTTAAGCGAGGGAAGCATCAAAATAATAGAATATTGAAATATGGCTTTTTTGAAGAAAATTGACTTTAAAAAAGATTATTTAAAAATCACACCCTTAAAATAATTGAAGTTTTGCCATTGTGCACAGATAGGGTGATGTCACAAATGGGCTCACTAGTAAAATCAGGAGTTGTGACATTTCAAGGTTGTTAACATGTTTTGGTGGATAATAACCATTCTGAAACATTAAATTGCATTTACACAAACATAATTTGTGTATTTGTATGTCTTTTGTTACAATGGAAATAAAAACCAAAAAACTACAACCATAAAAATGTTAGAACTGAATGAAGCGGTGGCAGTCGGGAAAAAAGTTAACTTACAAGCAAAATTTGGGGATGCACAATGATGATGAATATATCATTCAGTTTATTGGCATAGATTTATATTACGTAAAAATATTTGTGACATACACACTTTTTAAAGTCATTCATTTCTTACCATTTTTTATGTCCCATGTATGCACCATACTTTATGTGGTAAAATGTCTTCTTTTCAATTACTATACTCTTTAGACGTTAAGATAGGTACTTTAGCTATGGGAAATATCATTAATCCAAAATAGATTGGGTCCCAGATATTGCTATTAAATGACCTTTTGCTGTAGCATCATCTTAGAACTTTAAGTAAACATGAATGCTCTTTCCAGGAGTATTTCTCCTGCATATGCCGAAGAAGAAAAGCACTGGTGTTGGAGGGTTTATTCTGTGCTCGGCTGTGTTCTAGTTGCTTACGTTGACAATATCATTGTTTTTTTCTCACAATAATCTTATAAGGTAGGTGTTACCATACTCATTTTACAGATGAAGAAATTAAATCATGCCCCTCCTCCATTAAGTAATATTCATGATCATGGCTCATATTATTTGAACCTAAGTATCTCTGACTTATAAGGCCACTGGTATTGGAGCACCTTATTCCCCTATTCCCCACTGCCCAGGGGCTATGGCCTTCTTGGAGTTGCTTGGGTAATTTAAGAAAGACAGAGCAATCTGCTCTGCATACTTTCAGGAGGCTCGTGATGATGAGAATAGTGTAAGTAAATAACTCTGTGTCTCTAGCCTCCTTAAAAGGAGTTAGTGGGGTTTCCCTGGTGGCGCAGTGGTTGCGCATCCGCCTGCCAATGCAGGGGAACCGGGTTCACGCCCCGGTCTGGGGGGATCCCACATGCCGCGGAGCGGCTGGGCCCGTGAGCCATGGCCGCTGGGCCTGCGCGTCCGGAGTCTGTGCTCCGCAATGGGAGAGGCCGCAGCAGGGGGAGGCCCGCATACCACAAAAAAATAAATAAATAAATAAAAGGAGTTATTTTTTCAGAGATTTATATAGAGTATGTCCCTCCCACATTACATCTTTCCCAGCTTATCCCATAACAAGCAGTGTAGCTCTTCTGAAAAATGAGTATATCGAGCCTGAAAGTTTGAGTGGCCTGTACCCCCAATAAGAGATATTTGTTCTTAAGTGTCTTATCCATGAACATTTAATATGTACTAGCCAGTCAACACCATTTAGGTTTCTTAAATGTGTCAGTATTTTCATAGTGTACTTCCTCCATCTGTGTTCTAGGCACCTAACTCACCCCTTGTCTCCAACATTTCTAGAAAATTACTCTAAAAACCATCCCTTCTCTCTTCTCTATCTTTACCCTCTCTCATTCAACAGGCTTTTTCCTCTCAGCATGTAAATATGCTCCAACATTACACATCTCCTTGCATTCATTTATTCTACCATTCACTAAACCATTCAGTAAACATTTCCTGACCTACTCTATGTCTAGCATGGTGTCTGGCAGTAGGCATACATTTGTGAGTAGATATGACCTTAAAAAGGTTATAGTCCAGTGAAGTGGACAGAGAAAAGACAAATAATTATACAAATATAATGTGCTATGATAAGTGCTCTGAAGGAAAAGTGCAAGGTGCTATGCAGTCATATAATAGGAAGGCCTAACTTATTCTGGTTTTTAGTTTGGAATGAGGTTTGAATTATACCTTGGAGTCAATTGGGGGTGGGGGAAGGCAGTTCCAGACAGAAATAACTTCATATGCAAAGACCTTGAAGCAAGAGGAAGACCCTTTTAAGAAACTACATGTACCAGTTTACGTGGAGTATTGAGTGTAGACAGGGAGGGAGACATATGTAGGGGCCAGATCATGCAAGGCCTTTTAGGACATTTTAAGAATTGGGGTATGAATTTATATTAAAAGGAATGAGAATATATTGAAAGATTTTTAAGCAGGAGGTTATATGATGAGATTTGCATTTTGAGAAAAACATAGAGAGATGAGATTAGAGAGAGGCAAAATGAGTAGAGGTGGAAACCAATTAGCAAGCTATTGCTGTGGTCCCGGAAAGAGATGATGCTTCTGTGTGGACTAGGGAGTAGCGGTGGGGATAGATAGAAATAAGCATATTCAAGAGATTTAGGGAGTAAACTTGGATATGAAGATGGAGGAGAGGGAGATAAAAGAATGGCTTCCACATTTCCGCCCCATACAACCAAATGATGGTCATACATTTACTGATTTGGGAAACATAAGAAAATGAGTAAATTTGAGGGATATGACGTTAGGTTTTGTATATGTCAAATTTGGGTATCTTTGAAGAAATCAGGACAAGAATTTTAAGTACGCAATTTGATATATAGGAAATATATAGGAATGAAACTCAAGAATTCTGGGCTTGAGCTAAAAAATTGAGAATCATCAACAGTGTAGATGATAATTGGAGGCAGGAGCTTAGATGAGATTGCCTAGTAAGATATTTCACCCCTTCCCAATCTAGCTTCAGTGTATGAAGTAATATACACTCCCTGTCTCTGCTTCTTAATGTCCCAATTTTCTCCTTAACCCACTGCAGTCTGACTCCAGGCCCTCTGCTCTACTGAAGCTGCTGTTGCCAAGGTCACCAGTGATTCCCTCAATTCTAAACACAATGGACAATTGTCAGCCTTTACCTTATTTGACCTCTTTGTAGCATTTGAAGCTGTTAACAAGCCCTCCTTGAAACTTTTTCTTCTTTTGGATTCTGCTAATCCATTGCTTTTGGATTTTCTCTCACCTCTTTGACCATTTTTAGAAGTCCCTTTTATGGACTTTCTACCTGGTATTTCCTAGGGCTTTCCTCTCTTTTTACTACACTGAGGGGATGGAAAATTCAAATATCCACAAGAGCCAGGACATGAAAATGACTGACGTAGACTGCTTTCATGTTAAACATGTTGCATATAAAACCTTTACTTGCATAGCAATCCCTTTGTTTATATATAAACAGCAATATTCTTTACTTCCACAAATAACCATATGGACCCAATATAGACAGATTTTTCAGTTTTTCAATAGAGGCAGACAATATTGATTTTTATGTGAAATACACAATTTTTTCATATTCTGATGACTCATTCAATTCCATTTCTTTTTTTCACACTACTCTGGACAGGAAAGAAATGTTGAAAGGTCTCATGTAGCTGTTGGCTGCCAGTCTGTCATCTTTCCTAGAGCAGTGGTATCTGTTCACATGGTTCTAATCACCCTCCTAGGTTCATGATTTCCACATCTACTTCTCAGATCTAGAAAGGCACTCCATCCATCTTCCTAATAAACATCTGCCTTTGGCTATCCCAGAAACCCTTCTGACATAGCATCTCCACTTCCCTCTCAATCAATTTCTAATCTATTCAGTCACTCAAACCAGATTACTCTCTCTATCACCAACATATGCAATTGTTGATGAAGCTCTGTCTTTAATGTCTTTCAAATGACTCTCCTCACATTTTCTTTCTATCCCTAATGGCACGATTTTTGTTTAGACCTTTATTATTTCTCACCTGGATTACTACAATAATAGCAGTGGCAAGCAGTATAACGTAGTGATTAAGAACATGGACTTGAGACAGACTGCTAAATTCTGCCACTTACTAATTGTGTGTTCTAGGATGAATTATTTAACTTTTCTGAAGCTCAGTTTCCTTATCTATAAAATGGAGATAATAACAATATCTACCTTACAGGTTTGTCATGAGAATTAAGTGAGTAAATATATATAAACCACTTAGAACAGTGGATAGTTTATTATTATTATTATTATTAGTGTATTACTTCCTTCCTCTGAGCCATGCATCACCTACATTTTGTATATGGAACTCTCCTCAACTAGACTATTAGCTCCTTGGAGGTTTAGACTATGTCTAATTCATCTGGAGCCCCAATACCTGGCACAATGCCAGTCACAAGTAGGTGCTCGGCTAACATTTTTTTTTTTTTTGGCTGCACCACACAGCAAGCGGGATCTTAGTTCCCCAACCAGGGGTCAAACCCGTTCCCCCTGCAGTGGAAGTACGGAGTGTTAACCACTGAACCACCAGGGAAGTCCCTCAGCCAACATTTTTTGACTAAATAAAGAAACCTATTTGAGGCTCAGTTTCCTTCTCCATTAAATGGGGATTTGAATTACTGCTTCACCTCACAGGATCTTTGGAAGGATCAAATGGGAGGACAGATATAAAAGCACTTTGGAAACTGAGGAACTATCCAACTGTAAGGACTTCATAGTAGCATTCATAGTGGGTCCACTTTGGAATTTTGCAGGACTGATTTGTGCCTCTTTTCACTTTGGGGAACTAATTGGAGACCCTGCACAAGGTCTCAGCTCATACTTTTATAGGTCTTCTGTCGAATTACTAGCAACTAGGATTCCTCTGACAAAGTTTCAGATGAAGAGAGAAATGTATGTAGTCATTAATTTGTGGAGCTCAGAAACTTCAGCCTTGCTGCTCACAGAACTGCGCATCTAAGGTCTTGCTACTCCCTCCCCAAAGGAACTTACAGTCTTCATTAATTTCAGGAATCTTTCTGAACCTGTCATGACCTACAGACTTCACAAAGAGCTGGTCTCTGCTGCCAGTAAGTATTTATGTTACTTAGTTAATTGTGTTGTCCTCGCTTCTAAGTAATGTTTACAGCAACAAGCCTAGAAGACTGCTTGAGGGAAAGTGAGGGAAAAAACAAACATATACACAGATTTTGTCCACTGTCAAATGAGAGTATTCTTACTTGCTAACTCAAGTGTTGTATTATTTTTCATAAATCAATGTTAGTTGAGTGAATTGGAGAAAACTGGCTAACGAGGGATATGACAGGTCTGAGGACTTTATTGATTGATTTTGCCTCTTACATCAGAACAAGATGGCTCACATTGCCAGGGGACAGCAAAATGTTTCCATTACAGTTACTATTTCAGCATTTTTTCAGCACTTTGCCTTTTCAAATGCTTTTCAATTGTGTTGTGAATTATTACTCCTAATCTTTTAGCGCTAGCATCACATTTTTTTAAATGATAAGACCGATGGTAAGGGTGGAGGGGTACATAGGAAATAAGGCATATAGAATCACTCAAAAGTTGGCAGCTGAAGAAGCATTAAAAGTTTTGGCTGAGGCCACTGTATGAGTATCCCTCCCTACCTTGATGTGACTCTTCTGCATTATGCCTTGTATGGTATTCAGGAAAAAAGATTCAGGGCATTTGTCTTCATAATGAATCTTTGTTGAGGCAAGAGAGCTTTGATCTTTACTCTGAGGTCTCTCAGTGATTTTCGTAGGAACCCAGAGGCAGAAGCATACCTCCTAGTTCCACAAGGAAAGTGGGTGGGCAAGGGATTCCAACTGGAAGTTTACATGTGGAACTTTAGGAGCAACCTGATGTATCCAGAATTCTGACTTGCTCTGAGACAGTTCTGTCTTCTCTACTCATATTTTTTTCTCTTCTCTCTTCTATTTCTTCATCTTTCTAGGCCTATTTCTTTGTTTTCAATCTATGTTTTTATCTTTTAGTCAGTCTCTCTCCCTCCATTTCTTTCAGTGTCTTTGTTTCTTGGTCTCTCTTTGTCATTGTGTCCCTGTGTCTATATATCTCTCTCTTTTCATCTCTTTGACTCTATGTGTCTCTGATTGCGTCTGTGTGTGCACATGTGCACGTGTGTGTGTTTTCCTGTGTGTATATGTATGAGAGTTTGCTTGATCCAATTGCCCAGAAGGCAAAACTATCTCTCTGTTCTCTCTCAGAGTCTGACAACCTGGATTATCGGCTGGGAGCTATTCATTCCTTGGTATATAAGCTACCAGAAAAGAACCGAGAGATGCTGGAACTTCTTATAAGGCACTTGGTCAAGTAAGTAACTTCTAGATTTTCAGGAAGAGTTCCTATTAGAGGGCTGGCCCACATGGTAGCACTGCAGATAAACTGTCTGTCAGCTCATTAAGTCCCAGCCCCCAACTGCTTCATCCTGGGCAGTCTGAGTGCTCTGTGAGAAAGGCAGTTTTCCCTTTACACTTATATATATCCTCTCAGGGTCATCATGCATCTTAGTTGAAGGGTTGTCTCAGTTGAATGGTAACACCAGGTAGAATGGTGGCTGAACACAGGCTTTGCTGTCAGATAAACGTGGGTTCAAATCCCAGCTGCGTAATCTTAGGAAAACCTCTCTTAACCTGTTTGGTCATCTATAAAATGAGAGTAGTATTCCCTACCACATAAGACTGTTGTGTGGATTTGAATGAACACAGGTGAAGTACGTGGCACATAGGAAGTTCTCAAGACATGGGAGTTATGATTATGGTCACCTTCTTTGCTTGGGTGTGGCATGTAGGAACAGATAGCAGCATTCCAGAGAGTAGGTCTGGTGATGGGCTCTAAGATGGGTGGGTGTAAGGGGCATGTGTGCCCCACTGTGGTGCTTCCTGGCATGAAGGTTCAGTGTTGTGAATAAAGATGAATTTACTTGACTCATAAAAGGCTAGCTGCTCTAAGGAAACAGTATGGTGCAGCAGAAAATACTCTGTCCAGGAGTCAGCAAACCTGGGTTCTAGTGTCAGTTCTGCTACTAGCTTTCTTGATGACCATGGGTAGGTCACTCTTAAGACCACTCCTGGTGTATTAAAAAGTAAATAAGTGAGACAACAAGCTTAGAAAAATTGTGATGCATTTTAAGTGTTTGTGTTTAACAAAATAAAGCTATCAACACACTCATAAATGCATTGATGAGATGTTTTAACCTCATTTGGAGAATATCTCAAAACACCTAAAATTGAGGCCCTTAGTGAAGGTTAAATGGCCCTCTTTGCCTCCTTCTGTAATAAATCCTGATCACTCTGCACCTCTGGAACTCAGGTTCCCCTGTGATATGCTAATATCTCTCCAAGATCTGACCAACTCCGACATTCTAAGTTTTTTATTTTGGGTTTTTTTTTAATATGTTTAATATGTCTATTGCCAAAATTGCAGACAAATAGGCAGAATTAACAAGACAATGGGTTTTATATTTATTGCCAATGTTTGTAATTTGGGCTAATAGCAAACATTAAAAAGCATTTTCTTTCCAAAAAATTGTTTATGATAATCTCTGTAAAGTACAAAAATCAGCACATGTTGTTAATTTGAAGTTGCCCGGGGAAAAGGGATTTTGGGTTCAAATTTCAGCTTTATTGCTAATTTGCTATGAACCTAAAGAAAGTCCATCCTACTCTCTGGGCCTCAGTTTGGTCATCTATAATATGAGGAGACTGGAATAGCTAATCTCAAAGGGTTCTTCCAGCTCTGACTTTCTAAGAGTCTTAATATGTGACATGAGCCAAGGATTCAGTTTAAGATTCTCCTACTAGCAGTTAGTGAGAGACACCTACCTCCCTCCACCCAAAGGCTGGCCATCTACCTTACCTGAAGCATCTTGCTCCTCAAAATCCTTAGAACAAAAGGAACAATAGACACAAACACACAAAACACAGAACTAGAAAGACAAATAACCTTAAATATGTGAAAAACTGTGCAAGTTCACTTGTAATAAGAAAAATGCAAATTAAACCTACATTGAGATACCATTTTTTGGCAAACCCTAAAGCTTGACCACATTCTGTTTATGAGACTTTGGGGCACAGGGAGTCCAACACATTGCTGGTGTTAATGCAATACAAATATAGACCTACAGGAGGGGAATTTGGCAATATCTAACAAATCTGCATTTTCAGTTATCCTTTGACCCAGCAACTCCACTTTTAGGCATCTACTCTGAAGACATACCTCCACAAATACAAAACAACATATGCACAAGTTTGTGTCAGTGCAGTGTAATTTTTAGTAACAAAATATTATAAACAACATAAATGTCCAACAATAAGTGGCTAGTTATGTAAATCATGGTATATTCAAGCAATGTGGTATTATATAGTCATTAAAAAGAATGAGGAAAATATGAATTTTGTTTTTGAAGTGATTCCAGATGCATTACAAATTTCCACACAAAAACTTGTACACAGATATTAATAGCAGCATTATTCATAGTTGTCCAAAGGTGGAAACAGCCCATATGACCATCAAATGCTGAATGGAAATAATAAAATGTGGTATAAACATACAATGGAAAATTATTCAGCCGTAAAAGAAATCAAGTACGTGGATGAACCTTGAAAACATTATGCTAAGTGAAAGAAGCCAGACACAAAAGGTTACATATTATATTACTCCATTTTTATGAAATGTCCAGAAAAGACAAATCTATAGAGGCAGGATGTAGGTTAATAGTTGCCTAAGGCTGAGACATGGGAAGTAACAGCTAATGGTTACAGGAATTAGTTAGTGATGATTGTTGGACAACTCTGTGAATATATTAAAAACCATTGAATTGTACCTTTTAGAAGGGTAAATTTTATGGTATATGAAATATATCTCAATAAATCTGTTATAAAAACAAACTAATGAAAATAGTTACTAAGGGGGTGTTGACCTGAAATAGACTATCAGATATTTCTTCAGCAAAGATGGGTTTATTTGGGATGAGCAGAGATTTGTAATTTGGAATCTGCAACAATGCCAAACAATGGGCAAGTCCCCACATGACGAGGGAAGGACAACGCTTTTATAGAGGGGAAAAGGAAGTTGGGACGGCTATAGTAAACAAAGAGTCCATGGCTTTTCATTGGCGTGAGTCCTTGACAGGAAAGAAAAATCTTGTTTTCTTCCTGTTGGGCTCTGCTAACATGGCAGGTTTGAGAGCTCCCCCTTCTGGTCTCCTGACTTTATTTAATTGAGGCTTCTCTTTTTTTTTCTTTTTTACAGGGGATAGGTGGTGACTAGGGTGGAAGGGACAAGCATGAGAGCTAGATTCCTCTGAGTCCACCTCCTTATATGGTTTTGATTTTGAGCCATATTAATATTTTAGGTATCCAAAAAGTAAAATTAAATCAAAAGAAAAACATTGCAAACCCTAAAATGGAATTCAAAAAAGCAAATGAATCTAAATGTTTATCAAATTCATAGCATAGTCATACAGAGGAAACAGTTTGTTTTTGTGTGTGTGTGTGTCTTATTCTTTGAATCACTGCTGTATCCACTATTCTCTTCAGTTACTTACGTGTCTTATAAATTTGAATATGAAGGAATAACGTAATTTTAAAGAGCAAAACATGTTTTATTTTAAAATGTATATAAAAACATGTTAATTTTATACTAATTGAAATTGAAATGAATTTTGTTAAATTGAATTTTGAAAAATCTTGTTTTCTTCCTGTTGGGCTCTGCTAACATGGCAGGTTTGAGAGCTCCCCCTTCTGGTCTCCTGACTTTATTTAATTGAGGCTTCTCTTTTTTTTTCTTTTTTACAGGGGATAGGTGGTGACTAGGGTGGAAGGGACAAGCATGAGAGCTAGATTCCTCTGAGTCCACCTCCTTATATGGTTTTGATTTTGAGCCATATTAATATTTTAGGTATCCAAAAAGTAAAATTAAATCAAAAGAAAAACATTGCAAACCCTAAAATGGAATTCAAAAAAGCAAATGAATCTAAATGTTTATCAAATTCATAGCATAGTCATACAGAGGAAACAGTTTGTTTTTGTGTGTGTGTGTGTCTTATTCTTTGAATCACTGCTGTATCCACTATTCTCTTCAGTTACTTACGTGTCTTATAAATTTGAATATGAAGGAATAACGTAATTTTAAAGAGCAAAACATGTTTTATTTTAAAATGTATATGAAAACATGTTAATTTTATACTAATTGAAATTGAAATGAATTTTGTTAAATTGAATTTTGTTTTAAATAATTTCATCTTTTGGGATCAAAGTTAAAATTTTACCTACAACTTTTTTTTTAACATCTTTATTGTACTATAACTGTTTTACAATGGTGTATTAGTTTCTGCTTTACAACAAAGTGAATCAGTTATACATATACATATGTTCCCATATCTCTTCCCTCTTGCGTCTCCCTCCCTCCCACCCTCCCTATCCCACCCCTCTCGTGGTCACAAAGCACAGAGGTGATCTCCCTGTGCTATGCGGCAGCTTCCCACTAGCTATCTAATTTACATTTGGTAGTGCATATATGTCCCTGCCACTCTCTCACTTCGTCACAGCTTACCCTTCCCCCTCCCCATGTCCTCAAGTCCATGCTCTAGTAGGTCTGTGTTTTATTCCTGTCCTACCACTAATCTCTTCATGACATTTTTTTTTCTTAGATTCCATATATATGTGTTAGCATACGGTATTTGTTTTTCTCCTTCTGACTTACTTCACTCTGTATGACAGACTCCAGGTCTATCCACCTCATTACAAATAACTCAGTTTCATTTCTTTTTATGGCTGAGTAATATTCCATTGTATATATGTGCCACATCTTCTTTATCCATTCATCTGTTGATGGACACTTAGGTTGCTTCCATGTCCTGGCTATTGTAAATAGAGCTGCAATGAACATTTTGGTGCATGACTCTTTTTGAATTACGGTTTTCTCAGGGTATATGCACAGTAGTGGGATTGCAGGGTCATATGGTAGTTCTAATTGTAGTTTTTTAAGGAACCTCCATACTGTTCTCCATAGTGGCTGTATCAATTTACATTCCCACCAGCAGTCCAAGAGTGTTCCCTTTTCTCCACACCCTCTCCAGCATTTATTGTTTCTAGATTTTTTGATGATGGCCATTCTGACCGGTGTGAGATGATATCTCATTGTCGTTTTGATTTGCATTTCTCTAATGATTAATGATGTTGAGCATTCTTTCATGTGTTTGTTGGCAATCTGTATATCTTCTTTGGAGAAATGTCTATTTAGGTCTTCTGCCCATTATTGGATGGGGTTGTTTGTTTTTTTGTTTTGGAGCTGCATGAGTTGCTTATATATTTTGGAGATTAATGCTTTGTCAGTTGCTTCATCTGCAAATATTTTCTCCCATTCTGAGGGTTGTCTTTTGGTCTTGTTTATGGTATCCTTTGCTGTGCAAAAGCTTTTAAGTTTCATTAGGTCCCATTTGTTTATTTTTGTTTTTATTTCCATTTCTCTAGGAGATGGGTCAAAAAGGATCTTGCTGTGATTTATGTCATAGAGTGTCCTGCCTATGTTTTCCTCTAAGAGTTTGATAGTGTCTGGCCTTACATTTAGGTCTTTAACCCATTTTGAGTTTATTCTTGTGTGTGGGGTTAGGGAGTGTTCTAATTTCCTACTTTTACATGTAGCTGTCCAGTTTTCCCAGCACCACTTATTGAAGAGGCTGTCTTTTCTCCACTGTATATCCTTCCCTCCTTTATCAAAGATAAGGTGACCATATGTGTGTGGGTTTATCTCTGGGCTTTCTATCCTGTTCCATTGATCTATATTTCTGTTTTTGTGCCAGTACCATACTGTCTTGATTACTGTAGCCTTGTAGTATAGTCTGAAGTCAGGGAGCCTGATTCGTCCAGCTCTATTTTTCGTTCTCAAGATTGCTTTGGCTGTTCGGGGTCTTTTGTGTTTCCATAAAAATTGTCAAATTTTTTGTTCTGAGTCTGTAAAAATTGCCAGTGGTAGTTTCATAGTGATTGCATTGAATCTGTGGATTGCTTTGGGTAGTAGAGTCATTTTCACAATGTTGATTCTTCCAATCGAATAACATGGTATATCTCTCCATCTATTTGTATCATCTTTAATTTCTTTTATCAGTATCTTAAATTTTCTGCTTACAGGTCTTTTGTCTCCGTAGGTAGGTTTATTCCTAGATATTTTACTCTTTTTGTTGCAATGGTAAATGGGAGTGTTTTCGTAATTTCACTCTCAGATTTTTCATCATTAGTGTATAGCAATGCCAGAGATGTCTGTGCATTAATTTTGTATCCTGTTACTTTACCAAATTCATTGATTAGCTCTAGTAGTTTTCTGGTAGCATCCTTAGGATTCTCTATGTATAGTATCATGTCATCTGCAAACAGTGACACCTTTACTTCTTCTTTTCCGATTCGGATTCCTTTTATTTCTTTTTGTTCTGTGATTGCTGTGGCTAGAACTTCCAAAACTATGTTGAATAAGAGTGGTGACAGTGGGGAGATGATCATATAGTTGTTCTTCTTCAGTTTGTTATATGGTGTATCAAGTTGTTTGATTTGTGTATATTGAAGAATCCTTGCATTCCTGGGATAAACCCCACTTGATCATGGTGTATGATCCTTTTAATGTGCTGTTGGATTCTGTTTGCTAGTATTTTGTTGAGGATTTTTGCATCTATGTTCATCAGTGATATTGGCCTGTAGTTTTCTTTCTTTGTGACGTCTTTGTCTGGTTTTGGTATCAGGGTGATGGTGGCCTCATAGAATGAGTTTGGGAGTGTTCCTCCCTATGTTGTATTTTAGAAGAGTTTGAGAAGGATAAGTGTTAACTCTTCTGTAAATGGTTGATAGAATTTGCCTGTGAAGCCATCTGGTCCTGGGCTTTTGTTTGTTGGAAGATTTTTAATCACAGTTTCAATTTCAGTGCTTGTGATTGGTCTGTTCATACTTTCCATTTCTTCCTGGTTCAGTCTCGGCAGGTTGTGCATGTATAAGAAGTTGTCCATTTCTTCCAGGTTTTCCGTTTTATTGGCATAGAGTTGCTTGTAGTGATCTCTCATGATCCTATGTATTTCTGCACTGTCAGTTGTTACTTCTCCTTTTTCATTTCTAATTCTATTGATATGAGTCTTCTCCCTTTTTTTCTTGATGAGTCTGGCTAATGGTTTATCAATTTTGTTTATCTTCTCAAAGAACCAG
>NC_041234.1:45523426-45526073 GCF_002837175.3 Physeter macrocephalus | reverse complement strand
TTTATGATTTCTTTCCTTCTGCTAACTTTGGGTTTTTTTTGTTCTTCTTTCTCTAATTGCTTTAGATGCAAAGTTAGGTTGTTTATTTGAGATGTTTCCTGTTTCTTAAGGTAGGACTGTATTGCTATAAACTTCCCTCTTGGAACTACTTTTGCTGCATTCCATAAGTTTTGGGTCATCGTGTCTCCATTGTCATTTGTTTCTAAGTATGTTTTGATTTCCTCTTTGATTTCTTCAGTGATCACTTCGTTATTAAGTAGTGTATTGTTTAGCCTCCATGTGTTTGTATTTGTTACAGATCTTTTCCTGTAATTGATATCTAGTCTCATAGCATTGTTCTCGGAAAAGATACTTGATACGATTTCAATATTCTTAAATTCACCAAGGCTAGTTTTTTGACCCAAGATATGATCTATCCTGGAGAATGTTCCATGAGCACTTGAGAAAAATGTGTATTCTGTTGTTTTTGGATGGAATATCCTATAAATACGAATTAAGTCCATCTTGTTTAATGTATCATTTAAAGCTTATGTTTCCTTATTTATTTTCATTTTGGATGATCTGTCCATTGGTGAAAGTGGGGTGTTAAAGTCCCCTACTATGAATGTATTAATGTCGATTTCCACTTTTATGGCTGTTAGTATTTGTCTTATGTATTGAGGGGCTCCTATGTTGGGTGCATAAATATTAAAATTGTCATATCTTTTTCATGGATCGATCCCTTGATCATTATGTAGTGTCCTTCTTTGTCTCTTGTAATAGTTTTTATTTTAAAGTCTATTTTGTCTGATATGAGAATTGCTACTCCAGCTTTCTTCTGATTTCCATTTGCATGGAATATCTTTTTCCATCCCCTCACTTTCAGTCTGTATGTGTCCCTAGGTCTGAAGGTCTTTTTTAGACAGCATATATAAGGGTATTGTTTTTGTATCCATTCAGCCATTCTATGTCTTTTGGTGGGAGCATTTAATCCATTTACATTTAAGGTAATTATCGATATGTATGGTCCTATTACCATTTACTGAATTGTTTCGGGTTGTTCTTGTAGGTCTTTTCCTTCTCTTGTGTTTCTTGCCTAGAGAAGTTCCTTTAGCATTTGTTGTAAAGCTGGTTTGGTGATGCTGAACTCTCTCAGCTTTTGCTTTTCTATAAAGGTTTTAATTTTTCCATCAAATCTGAATGAGATCCTTGCTGGGTAGTGTAATCTTGTTTGTAGGTTTTTCTCTTTCATCACTTTAAATATGTCCTGCCACTCCCTTCTGGCTTGCAGAGTTTCTGCTGAAAGTTCAGCTGTTAACCTTATGGGGATTCCCTTGTGTGTTATTTGTTGTTTTTCCCTTGCTGCTTTTAATATGTTTTCTTTGTATTTAACTTTTGATAGTTTGTTTAATATGTGTCTTGGCGAATTTCTCCTTGGATTTATCCTGTATGGGACTCTCTGTCCTTTCTGGACTTGACTGACTATTTCCTTTCCCATATTAGGGAAGTGTTCAACTATAATCTCTTCAAATATTTTCTCAGTACCTTTCTTTTTCTCTTCTTCTTCTGGGACATCTAAAATTCGAATGTTGGTGTGTTTAATGTTGTCCCAGAGGTCTCTGAGACTGTCCTCAGTTCTTTTCATTCTTTTTTCTTTATTCTGCTCTGCAGTCCTTCTAGAGAATTTTTAATTTCATTTATTGTGTTGTTCATCGTTGCTTGCTTCCTCTTTATTTCTTCTAGCTCCTTGTTAAATGTTTCTTGCATTTTGTTTATTCTATTTCCAAGATTTTGGATCATCTTTACTATCATTATTCTGAATTCTTTTTCAGGTAGACTGCCTATTTCCTCTTCATTTGTTAGGTCTGGTGGGTTTTTACCTTGCTCCTTCATCTGCTGTGTGTTTTTCTGTCTTTTCATTTTGCCTACTGTGTTTGGGTTCTCCTTTTTGCAGGCTGCAGGTTCGTATTTCCCATTGTTTTTGGTGTCTATACCCCGTGGCTAAGGTTGGTTCAGTGGGTTGAGTAGGTTTCCTGTTTGGGGGGACTAGTTCCTATGTTCTGGTGGATGAGGGTGGCTCTTGTCTCTCTGGTGGGCAGGTCCACGTCTTGTGGTGTGTTTTGGGATGTCAGTAGCCTTATTATGATTTTAGGCAGCCTCTCTGCTAATAGATGGGGCTGTAGTCCTGTACTGTAGGTTGCTGGTCATTGAGTGAAGCTGGGTCTTGCTGTTGAGATGGAGATCTCTGGGAGATTTTCGCCATTTGATATTACGTGGAGCTGGGAGGTCTCGTGGATAAGTCTCCTGAAGTTGCTTCTCCCACCTCGGAGACATAGCCCTGACGCCTGCCTGGGGCACCAAGAGCCTTTAATCCACATGGCTCAGAATAAAAGGGAGAAAAAACAGAAAGGAAAGAAATAAAGGAAGGAAGAAAGGAAGGACGGAAAAAAGGAAGGAAGGACGGAAGGAAGAAAGGAAGGGAGGAAGGGAGGAAGGAAGAAATGAAGGAAGGAAGGAAGGAAGCAAGGAAGGAAGGATTGAAAGCAGAGAGGAAGAAAGGGAGGAAGGAAGGGAGGAAGAAAGGGAGGGATGGAGGAAGGGAGGAAGAAAGGAAGGAAGCCAGGAAGAAAGGAAGGAAGAAAAGAGGGAAGGAAGTAAGAGAGAAAGA
>NC_041234.1:45451449-45521792 GCF_002837175.3 Physeter macrocephalus | reverse complement strand
TTTGCAGGCTGCAGGTTTGTAGTTCCCGTTGGTTTTGGTGGCTGTCCCCAGTGGCTAAGGTTGGTTCAGTGGGTTGAGTAGGTTTCCTGTTTGGGGGGACTAGTTCCTATGTTCTGGTGGATGAGGGTGGCTCTTGTCTCTCTGGTGGGCAGGTCCACGTCTTGTGGTGTGTTTTGGGATGTCAGTAGCCTTATTATGATTTTAGGCAGCCTCTCTGCTAATAGATGGGGCTGTAGTCCTGTACTGTAGGTTGCTGGTCATTGAGTGAAGCTGGGTCTTGCTGTTGAGATGGAGATCTCTGGGAGATTTTCGCCATTTGATATTACGTGGAGCTGGGAGGTCTCGTGGATAAGTCTCCTGAAGTTGCTTCTCCCACCTCGGAGACATAGCCCTGACGCCTGCCTGGGGCACCAAGAGCCTTTAATCCACATGGCTCAGAATAAAAGGGAGAAAAAACAGAAAGGAAAGAAATAAAGGAAGGAAGAAAGGAAGGACGGAAAAAAGGAAGGAAGGACGGAAGGAAGAAAGGAAGGGAGGAAGGGAGGAAGGAAGAAATGAAGGAAGGAAGGAAGGAAGCAAGGAAGGAAGGATTGAAAGCAGAGAGGAAGAAAGGGAGGAAGGAAGGGAGGAAGAAAGGGAGGGATGGAGGAAGGGAGGAAGAAAGGAAGGAAGCCAGGAAGAAAGGAAGGAAGAAAAGAGGGAAGAAAGTAAGAAAGAAAGAAAGAAGGTAAAATAAAGTAGGATAAAATAAAGTTATTAAAATAAAAAATAATTTTTAAGAAGAAAAATTTTATTAAATAAAAAAACAGTTCGGTCAGAACCCTAGGATAAATGGTGAAAGCAAAGCTATACAGACAAAATCTCACACAGCAGCACACACATACACACTCACAGAAAGAGAAAAAGCGGAAAATAATAATATATCTTGCTCCCAAAGTTCACCTTCTCAACTTGGGATGATTCGCTGTCTCTTCAGGTATTCCACAGAGGCAGGGCACTTCAGACTGATTGTGGAGCTTTAATCCGCTGCTTCTGAGGCTGCTGGGAAAGACCTCCCCCTCTTCTCTTTGTTCGCACAGCTCCTGGTGTTCAGCTTAGGACTTGGCCCCACCTTTGCGCGTAGGTCATCCGAGGGCGTCTGCTCTTCACTCAGACAGAATGGGGTAAAGGAGCAGCTGATTCAGGCGCTCAGGCTCACTCAGGCTGGGGGAAGGAAGGGGCACGGATGTGGAGCGAGCCCGCGGCGACAGAGGACAGCGTGATGCTGCACCAGCCTGAGTCGCGCCGTGCGTTCTCCCAGGGAAGCTGTCCCTGGATCCCGGACCCCAGCAGGTGCGGGCTGCACAGGCTCCCAGGAGAGGCAGTGTGGAGAGTGACCTGTGCTCGCACACAGGCTTCTTGGAGGTGGCAGCAGCAGTCCTAGCGTCCCACACCCGTCTATGGTGTCCGCACCGAAAGCCGCAGCTCACGCCCGTTTCTGGAGCTCCTTTATGTGGTGCACTGAATCCACTCTCCTCTCGCACCAGGAAACAAAGAGACAATAAAAAGTCTCTTGTCTCTTCGGCAGCTCTGCCCCCATCTCTGGAGCTCCTTTAAGCGGTGCGCATAATCCCCTCTCCTTGCGCCCCAGGAAGCAAAGAGGGAAGAAAAGGTCTCTTGCCTCTTCGGCAGCTCCAGACTTCTCCCGGACTCCCTCCTGGCTAGCCGTGGTGCACTAACCCCTTCAGTTTGTGTTCATGCCACCAACCCCAGTCCTCTCCCGTCTTCCGACCGAAGCCCGAGCCTGAGCTCCCAGCCCCCGCCCTTCCCGGCGGGTGAGCAGACAAGCCTCTCAGTCTGGTGATTGCTGGTAGGCACCAGTTCTCTGTGGGAATCTCTCCACTTTGCCCTCCGCACCCTGTTACTGCGCTCTCCTCCACAGCTCCAAAGGTCCCCCCCTTCGCCACCTGCAGTCTCTGCCCACGAAGAGGCTTCTAGTGTGCGGAAACCTTTCCTCCTTCACAGCTCCCTCCCACTGGTGCAGGTCCCATCCGTATTCTTTTGTCTTTGTTTATTCTTTTTTCTTTTGCCCTACTCAGGTACGTGGGGTGTTTCTTGCCTTTTGGGAGGTCTGAGGTCTTCTGCCAGCATTCAGTGGGTGTTCTATAGGAGCAGTTCCACGTGTAGATGTATTTCTGATGTATTTGTGGGGAGGAAGGTGATCTCCGTGTCTTACTCTTCCGCCATCTTCTCTCCCCCTTGAAAACAATTATTTCATCTAACTTGTCAACACAGCCTCTGATTCATGCTAATGAAATATATTCTAACAGCAGGAAAAACTGCAAAAAAAGTTGTAAGCATCACCCAGTAGGTTTATTAGTACTAGTAATATTATAATTATAAGTTGAAATTATTTTATGTATATGTATCTCATAAGGATAAAGTAAAAAATAGTAAATATATTAATATTATCAGAAGCCAAAGTTTATGGTGTGAGAAGAAGAGATATGGATACAAAATTCAAGATGTTAAGAAAAAAAAATCTATAATGGTAAAGTTGAATTGAGAATGCCAATATGAACTCATGATTTAAAAACAAAACAACAAAATCTTCTATTCACTTAACCAGTCTTGAAATGATTTTACCCAAGAAAGCAATAAACACATGTAATGCCCAGATCTTTTGTCTCTAACATTCCCTTCTCAAAAGAGCCAAGTCTTCTTAGAGAACTGGCTGATTCCAGGTCTGGGGCAAGGAAAATACAAGGTGAGCCTTGGATCAAGTATACCTTTGTTTGCAAAGAAGAGCTCATGCACTAATAGGGTCATGTCACAAAGATTGAGGAATCTGCTTGAAAAGGCTGACACTGATTACATCTGGAGCAACCGAAACATCAAAAACAATGTGTGCTATATTTGATAATAACATTTTGAATAAATAAAAATCCATGGGAGGTAGTTAGAGTAAGGAAAGCCCTTTATTACTGAAGAATACCAGCTAGTAAATGTAGGAGGAATGATAGAATTAGAAAAACTAGTTTTCAAAAAGCTACAGTAATCAAAACAGTGTGTTATTGGCACAGAAACAGACACATGGATCAATGGAACAGAATAGAGAGCCCAGAAATAAACCCATGCACCTATGGTCAGTTAATCTATGACAAAGGAGCCAAGAATATACAATGGAGAAAAAACAGTCTCTTCAATAAACGGTGCTGGGAAAACGGGACAGCAACATGTAAAAGAATGAAATTAGAACATTCTCTAACACCATACACAAAAATAAACTCAAAATGGATCAAAGACCTAAATGTAAGAGCAGATACTGTAAAATTCCTAGAGTGAAACATAGGCAAGACACTCTTTGACATAAATTATAGCAATATTTTTTTGATCTGTTTCCTAAGGCAAAGTAAACAAAAGCAAAAAAAAATAGAACAACAACAAAAAAAAATGGGACCTAATTAAACATAAAACCTTTCACACAGCGAAGGAAACCATTGACAAAATAAAAAGACATCCTACCAAATTGGAGAAAATATTTATAAAAGATATGACCAATAAGGGGTTAATATCTAAAATATATGATCAGCTCATGCAACTCAATATTGAAAAAACAACCCGATTAAAAAATGGGAAGACTTGAATAGATATGTTTCCAACAAAGGCATACGGATTACTAGACACATGAAAAGATGCTCAACATTGCTAATAATCAGAGAAAGCAAACAAAACCTCTTTGAGATATCACCTCACACCTGTCAGAATGACTGTCATGGTGGGCGGGGTGGGATGAATTGGGAGATTGGGATTGACATATATACACTACTATGTATAAAATAGATAACTAATGAGAACCTACTATATAGCACAGGGAACTCTACTCACTGCTCTGTGGTGACCAAATGGGAAGGAAATCCAAAAATGAGGGGATCTATGTATACTTATAGCTGATTCAGTTTGATGCACAGCAGAAACTAACACAACACTGTAAAGCAACTATACTACAATTAAAATTAATAAAAAACACATGGACAGCACCAGATGACTTTGATGTTGCAAACGGTAAGGACAAAGTGTCATGCAGTGTTGATTAACAGGTACGTGGGGTGTTTCTTGCCTTTTGGGAGGTCTGAGGTCTTCTGCCAGCATTCAGTGGGTGTTCTATAGGAGCAGTTCCACGTGTAGATGTATTTCTGATGTATTTGTGGGGAGGAAGGTGATCTCCGTGTCTTACTCTTCCGCCATCTTCTCTCCCCCTTGAAAACAATTATTTCATCTAACTTGTCAACACAGCCTCTGATTCATGCTAATGAAATATATTCTAACAGCAGGAAAAACTGCAAAAAAAGTTGTAAGCATCACCCAGTAGGTTTATTAGTACTAGTAATATTATAATTATAAGTTGAAATTATTTTATGTATATGTATCTCATAAGGATAAAGTAAAAAATAGTAAATATATTAATATTATCAGAAGCCAAAGTTTATGGTGTGAGAAGAAGAGATATGGATACAAAATTCAAGATGTTAAGAAAAAAAAATCTATAATGGTAAAGTTGAATTGAGAATGCCAATATGAACTCATGATTTAAAAACAAAACAACAAAATCTTCTATTCACTTAACCAGTCTTGAAATGATTTTACCCAAGAAAGCAATAAACACATGTAATGCCCAGATCTTTTGTCTCTAACATTCCCTTCTCAAAAGAGCCAAGTCTTCTTAGAGAACTGGCTGATTCCAGGTCTGGGGCAAGGAAAATACAAGGTGAGCCTTGGATCAAGTATACCTTTGTTTGCAAAGAAGAGCTCATGCACTAATAGGGTCATGTCACAAAGATTGAGGAATCTGCTTGAAAAGGCTGACACTGATTACATCTGGAGCAACCGAAACATCAAAAACAATGTGTGCTATATTTGATAATAACATTTTGAATAAATAAAAATCCATGGGAGGTAGTTAGAGTAAGGAAAGCCCTTTATTACTGAAGAATACCAGCTAGTAAATGTAGGAGGAATGATAGAATTAGAAAAACTAGTTTTCAAAAAGCTACAGTAATCAAAACAGTGTGTTATTGGCACAGAAACAGACACATGGATCAATGGAACAGAATAGAGAGCCCAGAAATAAACCCATGCACCTATGGTCAGTTAATCTATGACAAAGGAGCCAAGAATATACAATGGAGAAAAAACAGTCTCTTCAATAAACGGTGCTGGGAAAACGGGACAGCAACATGTAAAAGAATGAAATTAGAACATTCTCTAACACCATACACAAAAATAAACTCAAAATGGATCAAAGACCTAAATGTAAGAGCAGATACTGTAAAATTCCTAGAGTGAAACATAGGCAAGACACTCTTTGACATAAATTATAGCAATATTTTTTTGATCTGTTTCCTAAGGCAAAGTAAACAAAAGCAAAAAAAAATAGAACAACAACAAAAAAAAATGGGACCTAATTAAACATAAAACCTTTCACACAGCGAAGGAAACCATTGACAAAATAAAAAGACATCCTACCAAATTGGAGAAAATATTTATAAAAGATATGACCAATAAGGGGTTAATATCTAAAATATATGATCAGCTCATGCAACTCAATATTGAAAAAACAACCCGATTAAAAAATGGGAAGACTTGAATAGATATGTTTCCAACAAAGGCATACGGATTACTAGACACATGAAAAGATGCTCAACATTGCTAATAATCAGAGAAAGCAAACAAAACCTCTTTGAGATATCACCTCACACCTGTCAGAATGACTGTCATGGTGGGCGGGGTGGGATGAATTGGGAGATTGGGATTGACATATATACACTACTATGTATAAAATAGATAACTAATGAGAACCTACTATATAGCACAGGGAACTCTACTCACTGCTCTGTGGTGACCAAATGGGAAGGAAATCCAAAAATGAGGGGATCTATGTATACTTATAGCTGATTCAGTTTGATGCACAGCAGAAACTAACACAACACTGTAAAGCAACTATACTACAATTAAAATTAATAAAAAACACATGGACAGCACCAGATGACTTTGATGTTGCAAACGGTAAGGACAAAGTGTCATGCAGTGTTGATTAAGTGAAAGGTACACATTGCAAAAGCAAGGGTGTAAGGGTGAGTAAGAGGAAAATAATTTTTAATTGATAGCTCAGAAAAGTATTAATTTTATAATCTCATGTTTTGAATCAATCAAATGTGACACATTATAACGTGCTACCACTTTTCATACAGAGAAAGTAGCATTTGGCAGAGTTTAAAAATCAGAATTCAGCTTTTATAGAAAAATAAATAAGGCTTTGGATATGAGTATCAGCTTGACATAACTAAATATTTTTGAGAAAAATTAATAAAAAGGAATTTTAAATGGATGCTCCAGTTCCTACATCATTTGTAACTATTTTTCCTAAGTTCAACAGTATATCATAAGAATAAGTGGAAACATCCTGGAGCTAAGGGACAATTTTGATGATGTTCTGCAAGTAAACACTACTGATCTGCTACCAAATGAGGCCAACTCCAAGGAAACCTTTCATTCAAACCAGGAAATATCTCAGAAGAAAATGCAACCCACATATTCATTGACATTCAAAGTGTGGATAAAAGCAATTTGACATCAAAAGTATCCAACATTGCACAAGTAGCTTTGTTTATTTCTCAAGCAGATCACAGTCTTGGTGAATGTCATCCAAATCCCAGAGTTAACATTTCTACGTTGGTATTGTCAGTGGTTGGATCTGTTGCAATTGTTAGTGTTATTTTAAGTGCCACTATTTATATTTTAAAGAAGAAAAGAAATGCAATTAGATCGAGGACTGGATTTTAATAAAATAAACAAAATTGAAGGATACTGTGAATTTTTAAATTCTGTGTGGATCATTAGCTCATGAAAATAATTTTAAGAAGTCTGCATGGAAACGTAGATTAAATATAAGCACCCAGAGATATTTGAAATACTGTAAATCAATATTAAAAGTATAATTTTATTTACTCATGTTTCATTTATCATCCATAGTGATAAATAAAACTCTTTTCTTCTTGCTAAACAAACAAACAAACAAAAGAATGACTGTCATCAAAAAGGAACCCTAGTATGCTGCTGGTGAGAATGTAAATTGGTGCAGACACTATGGAAAATATTTGGAGGTTCCTCAAAAAACTAAAACTAGAATTACCATATAATCCAGCAATTCCACTCCTGGGTATATATACAAAGAAAACAAAACACTAATTCAAAAATATACATGCACCCCAGTGTTCATAGCAGCATTATTTACAAAAGCCAAGATGTGGAAGCCCAAGTGTCCATTGACAGATGAATTGATAAAGCAGCTGTATATATACATACAATGGAATATTACTCAGCCATAAAAGGAATGAAATTTTGCCATTTGCAACAACATGGATAGACTTGGAGGGTATTATGCTAAGGAAATAAGTCAGGCAGAGAAAGACAAATACTGTATGTTATCACTTATATGTGGAATCTAAAAAATAAAACAAACGAATGTACATAACAAAACAGAAACAGACTCACAGATGTAGAGGACAAACTAGTGGTTACCAGTGGGGAGAGGGAAGTGGAGAGGGGTAAGATAGTGGTAGGGGACTAGGGTACAAAGTAGTATGTATAAAATAAAGAAGCTACTAGTATATATTGTACCACACAGGGAATATAGCCAATATTTTATAACTTTGAATGGAGTACAATCTATAAAGATATTGAATTACTATGTTGTACACCTAAAACTAATATTGTAAATCAACTACACTTAAGAAAGAAAACAAAAAGAAAAACTACAAGTTTGCAACGTCAGCACCCTGTTTCAGGCATGGATCCAAACCAGAGTAAAAGATTTTTCAGGAACAAGATATTCATATAGTTTCAGAGTTATTACCCACAGATTACTTACTAATTACAAATGGAAACTGTATCTTTACAATGAAGTTATCTGGCAAATACCACCTTAATTAATTGATCAAATTTAGCATCACTAATAATGACACAAACTGACCTTATCTACCTCCTGATGGGATACAGTAAGAAGTATACAGCATAAACAAATATTTTTGCCAAGAATGTTTAACCCCAATCAAATTTAGCCTTTTAAGTTTACAGGAAATACAGGGTATAGAAAAATGCAGAATGTTTGACATTCTTTGAGACAACTGGCTTGGAATTTTTATAAAAATCAATGTCCTGGGGAAAAAAGGTAGTGGTACTGTTTTGTATTAAGAGGCTAAAGAAACATAAACAAATGCAGTGTATGAACTTTGGATCTAGATTTGAAACACCCACCTATAAAATAATTTTTTCATGACATTTGAGAAAATTTGAATATGGACCAGATATCGGGTGATATGGAATTATTATAAATTTTCCTCGGTATAAAAATGTTATTGTGGTTTTGTAGGACAGCATGCTTATTATTTGGAGATGAATACTAAAGTATTTAGGGTTGAAGCAATTTACTTTTAAAGGGCTCAGAAAAAAAATATACAGAGAGAAAAAGCAAATGTAGGAAAATGTTAATTTCTGAATTTAGGTATAGACAGTATTAATGTTCATAGTACCATTCTTTCAACTTTTTTGTATCTTTATAACCAAGAGTTATAGGGAAATGCAAATAAAAATAGGCTTATTTCCAACAGGGAAATTTACACAGGAGAAGAAAATCTATGTGCTTTCAAAATTCACATAATTTTCCTGCCTGCCAAACACTGCTTTCATAAGGTATATGATAATTATAACTTATGCCTTCGTAGTGTGTTCCCACTGCTGGCCCATTTTCTAGGCTAATAACAAGCAAACACAAATTGACATCAGCCAATTTGAGATTCCCAATTATTCCATTCTTTTTGCTTTTTACCTATTGCTTCCAGTAATCTGAAGTAGGAGAAAGGTACAGGTTACCTCCCCCACAATCTCACGACCAGTGGCATATACAATGCAAGCAAGCCTCAGGCCTAATTCTGCCACTCATGCAGGTATTTATCTTGAAGCAGATTCAAAACAGTTGTACAACCTGTTCTGTAAATTCAGTGAAGTCTCAGCTCTCTTTCCTTTCAGTTGCTCTGACTGCATCATGCATTAAAGTTTAAATTGAAACAGATGAGATAATATTACAGCAACGCAATTGTAATCAGGCAATAAAATCCCATGATCTAATGCCCAAATGCAAGACCCCTTTGCAACCCTAGGCTTGGGCTACCATTCTAAAGGGTGTGAGCTCTTAGGCTTATTAGAATCTTCTTATTTTTGTAATAATAGCACTTCTGTTATTTCTGAAGCAATACCATTGCATTGTAGAGATTGGAAAATATAGAAGAGCAAAAAAAGTCAATAAACAAAAATAAAAGCTTTCTATTCTCAGCATCCAAAAATCACTACTATTAATATATTCGTGCTTTTTCTTCTGGATCTTTCTGTGAGTGTGTGTGTGTTTATGTATACACACACACCCCACACAAACACGTTTACATTTTTTACCAAATTGAGGTTATGCTGTTCAGTAACACCAAACTTTTTTCAGTTCAACAAGTTCTACCTCTCCAGACCATATTAACATTTCCATAGCTGACCCAAAAATTTGTTATTCTGTAGAGTCTTTTTTGTTTTTTTTTAACATCTTTATTGGAGTATAATTGCTTTACAATGGTGTGTTAGTTTCTGCTTTATAACAAAGTGAATCAGTTATACATATACATATGTTCCCATATCTCTTCCCTCTTGCGTCTCCCTCCCTCCCACACTCCCTATCCCACCCCTCTAGGTGATCACAAACCACCGAGCTGATCTCCCTGTGCTATGCGGCTGCTTCCCACTAGCTATCTATTTTACGTTTGGTAGTGTATATATGTCCACGCCACTCTCTCACTAGTTGTCTACTTTTGTCATTGTATTTTTCAGCTTGTTCCCCTATTTTCTTTATTTCTTATATAGTAGAGGTTGTATTTTAAGGATAGATGGATTCAAGTTAACTATTTTGGGGGTAGAACACATCATAGGTGATTTTGTGTACCTTATGCTGCATCACATCTGAAGCATAATATTAGTTGACCCACCTTACTGATGTTAAGATTGATCATTGCTCTATTCTAACCTGTCAATGAAAGCTTGAGAATGTCTATACAATATTTCTAGCCAATCCACAATCCATTTATCTTGACACATCTAAGCAATGAGAAGTCAGTTTGCCACCAACCATGCTAATTAACAGATCCATTGGTGTTGATTAGAGATGAGGTTAGCTGAAGCTTATAGTAGCCTGGCTTCTGATTAGTCTTTTAAATACTAATTAATCAGCCCTAGAGTATGTAAGTATGCATTTAAAATTAGAATACTACAACCATAACTGACCTGTCCTAGAGTGTGCATGAAAACTAACAAACACATATATCAAATTTCATCCATTCTAAGGGGCACTTGTCTTTTTCAAATTGTAACCTGAATTCTGGTTGCATCTTAGAATCAATTTTTTCTTAAAATCACTGTTGTCAGATAGCAGTTTTTATGTAATTATCATAACCTCTACATACATGAACATGATCATAGCTTCTCATGTTGTAGTCATTTTAGTTAAATTATGTTCATTGTTGAGTTTATTTTCTATTTAAAATGTCTTCAAAAATATTACATAATGATTTGACAGTGAAAGTTTCTTCTTTCTCAGTGGTACATAATAAAATAATGGTGTGATTGCAATTGATGACATTGATGAAATTTAGGACATGGCACTGGTTATGTTGCAGTATTTAAAGTAAATTATGGATAATATAACACCAATGGATGAAACCAAAGCTGTCTGCCCTTAAGGGCATCATCTTCAGGCATTGGGATGTTACCAAAAGCTTAGCTTCTCTGTACACCAGTGCCGAATCAGACCTTGGAAACAGATTTTTGGGTGAATAGAAAAGGATAGCTTTATTACTTTGCTAGGCAAAGGGGGACACAGCTGGCTCCTGCCTGAAAAACTATGTGTCCCAACCCCAGAGGATTTGATGAAGGATTTTATAACAGTGGTTCAAGGGTGGGGTCTCTGACAAGATTAGGTTATGTGTAGGGCCTGCACTCCTCTAATCTGGTCTCAGGTAATCTTCTTGATGAGCTTCTCTGGTTCCTTTAGTCTTTCCTCAGGTGGTTTCCTGGCTGCTTCTCCCTTGATTAGCAGCTGTTCAAATCTACCTTTTGGAACACAGGGAAAGTCATGCAGGCTGGAGTCTTGCCTACAAGAAATGGGGAGGCCTGGGAGCCCCACAGGGCCATGCTTGGTCTCACTCCCCCCTTTTTCTTTGATCCTCCTCAATCTTGAGGAGAACAGATATTAGATGAGAAAGGGAACAATCATTTTGGATAGAGATGTTAATCATAAACTCAGCAGAGGAACTTGGTTTTAGGGGAACTCAGTTTTAATCCCCACTTTGGTTTTATCTTTCTCCAAATCTTTCAGGGAACTGGGTGACGACCATTCTGACTACTTCGTGCTGAGATGGGGTGTCTAAATTTTGGGGAGTAGATACCAAATTTACAATATTTGAGCTCCAAGTCCTGGATCCGAGTCTTATGTGATTAAGATCTCAATCCCTTGGTCTGCCATTTTGGTGCAACAGGCCCAGTTAGAGGTAAGAGGAATGACAACTGGAACTTTAGTAGAGAGAAAAGATCTCATTTCCTTAGGAATTCAGGGTAGTAAGTCTGAAGCCCAGTGTGGAACTGGTACTTCAGAGAGACTTGTTGTAGCCAGTTGTTTCCAAACCATTTCCTGTATGGGGAAAACCCATCAAGGCAATCCTGAAGACCCAGAAATAGGAAGCTGACCACATATCTGGCAGTTAGAATTATCAAAAGGATCAGCATATGGATCTATAGCTTTGTACATAAGAGGTATGAGAAAGGATAAGAAAACAGAACTTTCATTCTGCTTGTTGGAACAAACAAAGTTTCTGAGTAGTAAGAAGAATGTCATAGGATCCCTTCCATTTTTCTTCAAGCTGCTGCTCAGATCCTTGCTCTTTTTTAAAAAAAATTATTTATTATTTTTGGCTGTGTTGGGTCTTTGTTGCTGCACACAGGCTTTCTCTAGTTGCAGTGAGCAGGGGCTACTCTTTGTTGTGGTGCGCAGGCTTCTCTTGTTGTGGAGCACAGGCTCTAGAGCACATGGGCTTCAGTAGATATGGCACGTGGGCTCAATAGTTGTGGCTTGTGGGCTCTAGAGTGCAGGCTCAGTAGCTGTGGTGCATGGGCTTAGTTGCTCCACGGTATATGGGATCTTCCTGGAGAAGGGCTCGAACCCATGTCCCCTGCATTGGCAGGCAGATTCTTAACCACTGTGCCACCAGGGAAGCCCCCTTGCTCTTTTTCACACTTTCAGCAGCACTGGGTCTCCTGCTTTAAAGGGATGCAAGGGAGCTTCCAGGTGAGGGGGAGACCTGTGGAACACAAACTCATGCAGTGGTTAACAATTTACCAATCTGTTGTACATACTGTTTAATTTTTGCCTCCTGTGTTAGAAATGTTTCTCTTTCTTTACTCTTAGGAGGTAAGAGTGGTCTCCTGTATACCTAGCCCGCTTCTAGGGGCCACCAGTATACAAAGGAGAACAATCAGCAAGACCTTCTTCCATTTTAGATGAGTTTCCTGGCATCGCTTGATGAGCATTTTCTTCAGAGTGTGGTTCATCTTCTTAGCCTTTCTGTAGATTGGGGTCTCCATGCTGAGTGAAGTTTCCATTTTATACCTAAACCTTTATTTGCTGTTTGCATTATTTCTGTGATGAAAGCAGATCCATTGTTGCTCTGAATAGTAGAGGGAAGGCCATACCTAGGAATAATGTCCTTAAGAAGGGTTTTTGTCACTTCAGATGCTTTTTTCCATTCTGGCTGGAAAGACCTCTACTCAACCTTGATCCAGGTAAAATCATCTTAAATCTTTAGCCAAAATCTTGTTGAGGAGGGTGGGGGACTTTTAAAATCCTTGTGGCATCCTGAGTCTGAAGGAATAGTATAAGGAACTCTCATGTGCCTATAAGGAACTCTCATGTGCCTATCACCCAGCTTCAACAATTTTCAACATGTACCAAATCTTGTTTCATCTGTATCCCTATTCATTTCCCCTCCTCCTATATTATTGTGAAGCAAATCTAAGACATTATTTTATCCATAAGTATTTCAGTATGTATATTGAAAAATGAAAATTCTTTGTACATATAAACACAATATAATTATCACATCTGAAAACAAACTGTTAGTAATTACTTAATATCATTAAATATTCTGTTCAATTTTCCAGTAGTCTCAAATATGTCATATATATATATTTTTTAATAAGGATCCAAATAACGTCCACACATAGGAATCTTTTCAGATGTTTTTTAAGTCTCTTTTAATCTCTAGCAGAGGTCAGCAAATGTTTTCCAGAAAGGATTAGATAATACATATTGAAGGCTTTGTGAGCTATATGGACTCTGTTGCAGCTACTTAGTTCTATCTTTATAATACAAAAACAGCCATTGATAATATGTGAATGAATAAGCATAACAATACTCCAATAAAATTTTATCTACAAAAACAGGTTGGATTGGGCCCAAGGGCCATAGTTTGGTGATCCCTTATCTATAGCCGTAGTTCTCAATCTTTTGTGTGTATCAGAATCACTTGGAGGGCTAATAAAGAACACAGAGACCAAAGTTTAATAGGATAGGGCCTCTGTGTTTTTACCATGTTCCCAATCTGTAAGTTTCTTCTTCATCTCTTTCTTTTTTCTTATAATTTATTTGTTAAAGAAAACAGGTCATTAGTCCTTTAAAGTTTCCCATGTTTTGAATCAAGAGGCTTGCTCTGATTCACATTCTTTTTTTAATTTGTTTTTTGGGGATTTGGGGTGGGGTTTTTTTGGTTATTTTAGGTTTTGGGGGGGTGGTCTTTACAGTGGGGAGGGCAAACATACTTAATAAATGGTTCTATGTTCTTCCAACAGTAGACATGTAATGTGTGACTGTTTGTTTTTTCCATTATTTTCAAGGGAAGGACTTTCTTAGAGTCACTGAATGGCAGAGCTGAAAGGCTCTTTAGATTACCCAATAACCACCTCATTTTATAGGTGAGGGAACAGATACCTAGGGATGTAAAAAGATAGGCCCAAAGTCATACAATGCGTTAGTGATGCAACCAGTTTAATGAACTTATTCAGTTTTTATTTTTATTTTTTCATATTTGTTGAGGTATAATTGACAAATAAAAATTGTATATATTTATGGTATATTACTTATATACCATAATGATGTTTGGTATATGTATATGTTGTGAAATAATTGCCACAATATAGCTAATTACTATACCTATCACCTCATATAGTTACCGTTTTCTCCCTTTCTTCCTTCCTTCCTTCCTCCCCTCCCTCCTTTCTTTCTCTCTTTCTCTTTCTTTCTTTCTTTCTTTCTTTCTTTCTTTCTTTCTTTCTTTCTATGAAGAACACTTAAGATCTACCCTCTTAGCAAATTTCAAGCACAAAATACAGTATTGTTAACTATATTCATATTGCTATATATTAGATCTCTAAAACTTACTCATCTTATGTAACTGAAAATTTGTACCTCTTGACCAACATCTCCCCCATTTTCCCCTCCCCCAGCCCCTGGCAACTACCATTCTACTCTCTGTGTCTGGCTTATTTCACTTAACATAATGTCCTCCAAGTTCATCCATGTTGTTGCAAACGGCAGGATTTCCTTCTTTTTTAAGGCTTATTGATATTCCATTGTGTGTATATGTTTATCTGTTTGTCCATCTAAGGACACTTAGGCTATTGTGACTAATGCTGCAATGAATATGGGAGTACAGATATTCTCTTTGAGATACTGATTTGATTTCCTTTTAATATATACCTAGAACTGGGATTGCTGGATCATAAGGTAGTTCTGTTTTTATAGGCATTTTAATTTATGACCTGTGATCTAAACCATCTAATCAAAATTATGTTTTCCTAAATTGGAGGCTTTTTATAACCTCTCTCTAATACCTGTTTATTTGGTTTAAATTTTGATGTTCAAGAAGTCGTATCCATTGAGGACATGGGGAGGGGGAAGGGTAAGCTGGGATGAAGTGAGAGAGTGGCATGGACTTATATATACTACCAAATAAAAAATAGATAGCTAGTGGGAAGCAGACGCATAGCACAGGGTGATCAGTTTGGTGCTTTGTGACCACCTAGAGGGGTGGGATAGGGAGGGAGGGAGGGAGAAGCAAGAGGGAGGGGATATGGGGATATATGTGTATGTATAGCTGATTCACTTTGTTATAAAGCAGAAACTAACACACCATTGTAAAGCAATTATATTCCAATAAAGATGGTAAAAAAAAAAGTAGTTGTATCTATTTTCTTTAGTCTAAGTGGACTAGAGAATTTAAGATTTATTTGCTTCCAAATCATATTACAAACTCCCACCTAATTAACTACTCATGATGCCCTTATTTTTGGTTTCATTCATCTTATTAACCCACAATTATGCCTCTTAATGATTTTCAAAATGTATAATAAAAGGAGAGATGTCAAATGGAGAGAAACCTCCCCAAAGAATAGATTACCTTTCAAATCTCATAAGAAGACTAAGAATGAAAAGAGTGTCCTAAATGCAATACCTCGAACCTCCATCAGAGAAATAGAAGGTGGCTTTAGCTTAAAGGGGCCCCCATAGGGGCTGATTTCTTGACAGGAACTAGACAAGCAGACAGTGGGATGCAATGGGATGACTGTTAGACTTGGAGCCCAACAGATATGGGTTTGAATCCCTGTATTGCCATGTATTCACAAACTGTTTGACCTTAACTAAGTTGTTTACCCTCTGTGAAACTAGGCTTCAGAGATAAAATACTCTGCCTTTTGGAGTTATGCGGATTAAGTGAGCTCTGGCTTATTTAACCAAAGTCACTTTCTTTCAAAGCTCAAAAAAGGAGATAAGCATTTACACATGCTGGAGGCTGTTGTCTCACAAGTGTCCTTGCCTTGTTACTAGTGGTTTAGCCATTCCGGATCCTGGTAGCAGCATGGAGTTGCTTTTCCATGTTAACATCTGAAATATTCTGTCACTAAAGAATAAGGGTTAATTGCAGAAGTATTTAAACTGTTAAAAGGGATCCATCACCAGTCCAGCAATACCAAAGGCCTGTGAATAGTTGCTGTTCATTATCATCTGAATGGCACCCAACCTTTGTCATGGGCTTAACAGACTTCATTAGGATTTGTCTAAGGATTCTGTCCCTGTCAATTACCTTGTTAGTGACTGGAGCCTGCCTCTTAATGCAGTCAGTCTCTCAAGGGCCTTGACCTGGGCAGGTTTTGAAAATTAGTGTTTGTGGTGGGCTATTCCTTTCCCTTTTCTCCCCAATCCCACAACCAAACTGACCAAAGGGCTGTACACCTTTTACTTAGCTGCCTCCAGTACTACATGAAAGAGTGCTAGAGGCTCTCAGTTCTATTAAAAATAATTAGTATCTGCTCTGTATGAGGCACACACACTTGCAAGTTGTTTACCCGCTAGTAAGAAAGGCAGATAAGAAACAGAAAATTGCAATATATTCGACTTGCCAATGGTGTCAGTCAAGATGAGGACAGTGGGCTGTGAGAGCCCTGAAGGAGATGTCACCTAAAGTGAATCTCAAAGGATAGACATTCTTTGGATCTAGGAAGATGGAGACATTCTAAACAGAGGGAATGGCATGAGCAAAGATATGGAGATCTGGGCTTCCCTCGTGGCGCAGTGGTTGAGAGTCCACCTGCCGATGCAGGGGACATGGGTTCGTGCCCCGGTCCGGGAAGATCCCACATGCAGAGCGGCTAGGCTCATGAGCCATGGCCACTGGGCCTGCACGTCCGGAGCCTGTGCTCTGCAACGGGAGAGGCCACAACAGGGAGAGGCCCACGTACCGAAAAAAAAAAAAAATACAGTGATCTGAAACAGCATGATATAGCCAGAAAACTTCATCTAAGCAGTGTAGTATATAAGAGTGTCAGACATCAGCAGTGCCTAGATGGAGGCTCCTGGAGGGGTCATTATAACAGCAGATACTTCTAATGGAATATTTCCAGGATACCATGCTAAAGCAATTTAGCTCTATTTATTTCACAACTGTCTGAGGTGGATACTATTTTTGCAAGTGGGAAAACTGAAGCCCAGAGAAGTTAGGTCAGCAACATTCACTGTTGCACGGCTAATGGGTGGCAGAGTTGGGTTTCAAACCCAGGTCAGCTTCAGAGCCCAAGCTGTGCATTGAGATTGGAAATATGTGTCAAGTTACTGAAGACTTTAATTGCTACTTTGAAGAGAATTGGCAGTGTCCTATAAGTGATAGAAAGCCACTTAAAGTAATTTAAGTAAGGAAAGTGACTAGGGACCAGAAAATTTGGGATTACAGGCCCTTCTCTAATCAGGCTAACTGACTGCGGCGTCAGCCAAATCTCTTTCCTTCTTTGGACCTCTGTTTTCTCATCTGTAATGTGAGGACAATGAAAAAGTGCTAATCTTAAGGATCTCTTTTGGCTCTTTGAGTTTTTTGTCTCTCTAGCTAGGGCTGGGGAAGAGACTAGATTCCTGACTGGTGAGACTGGTAGGCACTTTCTCTATGTGCTTTTTTCTTCTTTATATATGCTTTATACATGCTGTACCTCTTGCCCTGGAATACCGTCTTGCTTCCCTCCTGTCTTTCCAAATACTATAGCCATCCACCCCTCTTCTCGTGACTTCTACAGTGCTACAAACTAAGTTAGCTGTGGCTCACTTTGGCCCCTAATTATATGCTATCTTGTATTCTTTGCTAGTTGCTTCCTTTGTAATATTTTCTTCCCATATATATTTTGCCCTCTCCTTTTCTTCTACTTTTTAGTTTCTCTTACCCCCTAAAGCATCTAACACAGTCTTGGTTACAATGGGGTCTTGGAGAAAATCTTGTTAATCATTTTCTTTCTCTTCTGGCAGTGTGTGTGAGCACAGCAAAGAGAATCTTATGACCCCCTCTAACATGGGGGTGATCTTTGGGCCCACTCTCATGAGAGCTCAGGAGGACACTGTGGCTGCCATGATGAACATCAAATTCCAGAACATTGTGGTGGAAATCCTAATTGAGCACTTTGTCAAGGTATGTATTTCCTATCCTCACCATCACTCCTCCAACCATGTGACACTTTCCCCTAGCCAAATTTTAGAGTTGTGTCTTCTCTCTGGCTCAAGTTATAATGGAAGGAAATTCCATATGACACAATGACATTTAATAGCATTTCTGACCCTGTGAAATTCATTCGTTCAGCAAACATTGCTTGAGCATGCAACTATTTTATTATCAGACCCCATGCAAGATGGTATAGAAGAAGAAAAGTATCATTGTACATGACTTTAAGGAGTTAATAGTATAATATGGAGACAACCATGTAAACAAAGGAAAATGATAGGTATAAAAGTGGTATATGTACAATTAAACCACAAAGAAAGCAATACTTATTAAAATCCCATCATATTCTAAAGAATTTAAGGTGTTATATTTATATGGTATGTAAAATATGAGGTAGTGTACATTGTAATTAGGTCAAATGAAAAATGAAAAATCATGATACAGATAGAAAATGAACACAGGAATGAGGCTAGACAAGAAATATTTAATGACAAGTCCTATACACTTGCTACGGATGGCCCTACATTTGACTCTAGGCTTTCTAGCAGCCAATGCCATCCTAGCAGAGCATAATTCAATAAAAACTTTTCTTCAGGGGGAGGGGACTGGTGATATAGTCCAAGTGGTATGCACAGTTCAAATCCAAGCTCTTCCATTTACTAGCTGTATTAGGTAAGATACAGGTTAGGCTGCTAAGATACCACAGTAGCTCCAACACAAGAGACATTTATTTCTTGGTTTGGAACAGTTCAGCAAGTTGGTCCAGGCTTGATACAGTGACTTGACAAAGGCTAGAACCCAGCTTATTTCTTTGTTGTTGTTCCGTCATCCCTAAGGTGCTGCTTCATCTGCATGACCAAATATCTTCTACATTATATCAATTGGGAAGTATGAAAGAAAGAAAGCTGAGGATATAACCCTTTCCTTTAAGGCAATAACCTGGAAGTCACACATATCACTTTTATTTACATACCATTTATCAGAATTTAATCTCATGGTCAGATCTAGCTATAAGAAAAGCAGGGAAATTTAGTTTTTGTTTGGGGCCGCCATGTGCCTAGCTAAGACTTTAGTTCTTTTACTAAAAGAAGGAGAGAATGGATATTGCAGAACAATTGACATTCTCTGCCGTATTATCTGTGTTACATTGAGCAATGTAACTTCTCTGATAGTCATTTTGTTTCAGCTGAAATGTGAAGATGATAATAAACACATGCTATGTGACAGTTACATGCCCAAGGCCATTTAGCTAGTGAGAGAGCTAGAATTTAAATCCATGTACCTGGCTCAGAGTTGAAGTACTTAATCACTAATTTTGGTACAGTGATATTATTGGGTATATACAGGACACTTTGGGATTATCAAGGATGGGTACTTGCAGAGAAGTACAACCTATGTCAATACTTAAAGTGGAAAAGAAAGGGAAATAGAGAAAAGAAATTTCAAGGAGATGGTTCAGCATGAACAAAGGCCCAAGGACCTAAAACTCCAAACCATTTTATATTGTTGGAACATGAAATGGAAATAGGAGTGGCAGGAGGTGTGACTGGAGGCAGATGGTGGCCATGTCCTAAAAGGACTAGTCTTTGTCTAATTAAGGAGTTTGGAATGTTTGAAATTGTTCTTGCAGTCTTGGGAAAGCCTTGCTTCAAATTAGAGTAGTATGATGAATAGAGTTACATTTGGGAGACTGTGTGGATGGCGCTCTACTTCATACATATAAAAAATACAGAATGGGAAAATTTTAGAAAGATGGAGAAAAAGCTCAGTTTGGAGCAGGTTGCATTTGAGATTTCTGGAATATATCCAGAGAGCAATATCTAGGAAGTAGTTGACTATGAATCCAAAGCAGGGATTGGCAAACTTTTTATTGAAGAACCATATAATAAATATTCTAGGCTTTGCAGGTCATAGATGTGTGTCACAACTACTCAACTCCACCTTTGTATTGGGAAAGCATAGATAACATATAAACAAATTAATGTTCCAATAAAACTTTATTGACAAAACTGGTAGCAGACCTGTGGGCTGTAATTTTCTGACTCTTGGTCTATAGCCCACATATCATTTATTGATTAACTGATTGGTTCATTCATTCAGAAAATATGTTTTGAGTATCCACATTTGCCAGGTACTGTTTTTAGGCATGGGAATACAGCCCTCATGTAATTTAGAAAAACAGTATCAATATAACTAAAATATATAATACGTTAACTGGTAATGAGCATTAAGATGAACAGTGAAGCAGAAAAGGGGAATAGGAAGGGTTGAGTAGTGGTTTTCACATTTTAAATAGAGTGGCCAGGAAGACCTCATCGAGAAGGACTTTTGAGCAGAGACCCATAGGAAATAAAGGACTTGTTCATTCAGATATCTGGGGGGAAATCATTCTAGGCTGAAGAAATGGTAAGTGGAAAATCCCTGAGGCAGAAATGTGTATATCATGTTCAGGGTACAAAAAGGAGGCCAGAAGGATTAATCAAAAGAGGAAACAGAAGAAGATGGTTCAGAGAGGAAATGGAGAGGGAAAGCTAAATAGATCCTATAGGGCCTTAGAACCCATTGGAAGGATTTTGACTTTACTATCTGAGTAGGATAGAATGAGGTTTTTGACTAGAGAAATGACATGATTTGACTTATATTTAATAGGACTATTCTGGATGCTTTGTAGATAATAGCTGTAGGGAAACAAGGGTAGAAGCAAAGAGTCTAATTAAGAGCTTGTTTCAGTAATGCGATCAATAAATGGTTTGTACCTTGGATGACGGTGGTAACAGTGGAGATGGTGAGAAAGTGGTCAGATTCTAAATAATTTTGAAGGCAGAGCTGACAGGACTTGCTAACAAATCATGTGGAATGTGGGAGAGAGAGAGGAGTCATGGATAACTTCAAGGTTTTATATCAGAGCAACTAGAAGGATGAAGTTTCCATTTACTGTGATGGATAGGCTGAGGGAGAAGAAGATTTGAAAAAAAGAGCAGGAGTTCAGTTTGGGACAAGTTAAGATAGATATGCCTATGAGACATCTGAGGTCAGAGAATAGAACAGGATTAGGGAAATAAAGTTGGCCTTCCATAGCATAGAGGCAGTGGCTAAAACCATGCAATTCTTGCCTAGGGATACTTGTAGCAAGACAATAAATGTTACACCAAAGATTGAAACCTAGGGAGTGCCAATGTTTTAAGGGCCATTAGAAAAGACCACAAAACAGATCAAGAAAGAATGTTCAGTAACATGAGAATGAGGAGGTAGGGGAGCCATAGACTCCTGGAGAGGAGATAGTTTTTGGAAGAAAGAGTGGACAGTGGTTTCCGTTTCCCAAGACAAGTCATCTAGGACAAGAACTGAAAAGTATTTACTGCTTTAAGTGTTTTTTAAAAATTTTAAATATAAGCAATACATATACATGGTAAAAATTTCCAACAATGAAGAAAGTATAGAATGAAAAATAATTCCACCCTTTACTTATTCTCAACTCCTAGTTCCAAATGTCATTTCAATAATTTCTTCTTTGTCATTCTGGCAAAGAAAAACAATACATATATATACATACACATGCATTAATATATTTGATAGATTTTAATATGCATATTTTATTTCTCTACTGAGAAAGCCTAAAAACCCTAGATATTATATATAAAAGCAACACAAAACAGAAAAAGACTCACAGACTTAGAGAACAAACACGGTTACCAGGGGGGAAGGGTTGGGGGCAGGGATAGATTGGGAGTTTAAGATTGACATGCACACACTGCTATATTTAAAATAGATAACCAACAAGGGCCTACTGTATAGCATAGGGAATGCTGCTCAATATTCTGTATAACCTAAATGGGAGAAGAATTTGAAAAAGAATAGATTACATGTATATGTATAACTGAATCACTTTGCTATACACCTGAAACTAATGCAACATTATTAATCAAGTATGTTCCGATATAAGATAAAAATATAAAAAAGAAAACTTTAAAAAAACAAAAAAAGAAGACTCTGAAACATGAAGGGAACAAGGCACACCAGACCATGTACGGACCTTGGGATGACGTGGCCACAAGTCATCAGGGTTGTTTTTTGTTTTTGGGGTTTTTTTGCGGTACGCGGGCCTCTTACTGTTGTGGCCTCTCCCGTTGCGGAGCACAGGCTCCGGACGTGCAGGCTCAATGGCCATGGCTCACGGGCCCAGCCGCTCTGTGGCATGTGAGATCTTCCCGGACCGGGGCACAAACCTGTGTTCCCTGCATCGGTAGACGGACTCTCAACCACTGCACCACCAGGGAAGCCCGTCATCAGGGTTTTGATTTTGCCTCATGTCTCCCAGATTGGGTAGTGTAGAAGCTGACAACCTAAGAACACTAATGGGTACAGTCAAAAGAGGTCCCAGCAAAAGCCTGCTCTCTCTGTCCAAAGGAACAGGAAAGGAACAGCCTAATGACAAAAAAATTTAGATAATAACCCCTTCACCACAAAATGCCACCAAAAACTTGAGGCCTCACCCCCACCCTCAGCGAACGCTGAGTGGAAAGCCTAGACTTTTATCTTTGCCAGTCTGTAACAAGGCACCTCAACCAACCTCTTCCTGCCCCATGTGGTTGTGTCAAGGAGGCCAAGTGGGGAACCAGACTTTCATCCTCACCTGTGGTAATGAGATACCTTCCCCCACTCCCTATGGTGTCAGTGGAGACCACATAAAGCACCTGGACTCCCATGACCATTTAACACTGGAGTAGTGTCAGAGGAGGCCTGGCAGAAATACAGGACTTTACCATTACTCTGTGGTAGTAAGTCTACTACACTGTGGTATCAGTTGAGAGGAGATCATGTGGGGAACTGTAATGAGACACCCTTCTTCTCCAGCCAGAGTGGTATCAGCAGGGCCTAGTGAGGAGCCTAAACTCCTACATTTGCCTAGCAGTAACAAGGTAGTGTTTCCTTCCCTACCTACTCCTAACAAGGAGTCTCCTTCCCTTTGGGATGTCAGTGGAGGCCAAGGGGAAAATCTGGACTTCCACTCTATCCTCGCAGTAATAAGGTAGTGCACTTCCTCCCCTGCAGTGACACTGTCAGAAGAGGTCTGCTTTAACAGAAGGTATAAGTAAGAACAAGATTCTCATAATACCGAAAATGTACAGGCTTCAGTTGAAAATTGTCTGTCATACCAAGAACAAGGGAGATCTCAACATGAATGAGAAAAGACCATCAAAAGACATCAACATCCACATAACACAGATGTTAATTATCTGAGAAAAATTTTAAGGCAGCCATCATAAAAATGCTATAATGCACGATTAGGAATACATTTGAAACAGATGGAAAAATTTCAGCAAAGTAATAGAAAATTTCTGCAGAGAAATACAAAGACTTGGCAAAGAAATAGAAGATATAAAGAAGAAACAAGTGAAAAATATAGAACTGAAAAATGCCGTAAGTGAAATTTTAAAATTCAGTGGATGTACTCAACAATACAATAGAGAGGACAGGAGAAAGAAAGTGAACTTACAGAATAACACAAATTATGCAATCCAAGCAACAGACTACTAAGAGAATTTGTTACAGCAGACCTATCCTAAAATAATGGCTAAAGGAAGTTCTTTTTTTAAAAAAGGGCACAATTAAAGAAGGGATCTTGGAATAGCAGGACAGAAGAAAGAACAACAGAAAGAGCAAAATTATGAATAAACTTCATAGACTTTTATTCTCCCATTTTGATTTCTCAATTACATTTCTTTTTTTAACATCTTTATTGGAGTATAATTGCTTTACAATGTTGTCTGAGTTACTGCTCTATAACAAAGTGGATCAGCTATATGTATACATATATCCCCATATCTCCTCCCTCTTACATCTCCCTCCCACACTCCATATCCCACCACTCTAGGTGGACACAAAGCACTGAGCTGATCTCCCTGTGCTATGCGGCTGCTTTCCACTAGAAGCTATTTTACATTTGAGAGTGTATATATGTCCATGCCACTCTCTCACTTCATCCCAGCTTACCCTTCCCCCTCCCCGTGTCCTCAAGTCCATTCTCTACCTCTGCGTCTTTATTCCTGTCCTGCCCCTAGGTTCATCAGAATCATATATATTTTTTTAGGATTCCGTGTATATGTGTTAGCATATGGTATTTATTTTTCTCTTTCTGACTTCACTCTGCATGACAGTCTCGGGGTCCATCCACCTCACTACAAATAACTCAATTTCGTTTCTTTTTATGGCTGGATAATATTCCATTGTATATATGTGGCACAACTTCTTTATCCATTCATCTGTCGATGGACCCTTAGGTTGCTTCCATGTCCTGAGTATTGTAAATAGAGCTGCAGTGAATATTGTGGTACATGACTCTTTCTGAATTATGGTTTTCTCAGGGTATATGCCCAGTAGTGGGATTGCTGGGTCGTATGGAAGTTCTATTTTTAGATTTTTAAGGAATGTCCATAATGTTCTCCATAGTGGCTGTATCAATTTACATTCCCACCAACAGTGCAAGAGGTTTCCCTTTTCTCCACACCCTCTCCAGCATTAACTGTTTGTAGATTTTTTCATGATGGCCATTCTGACTGGTGTGAGATAATATCTCATTGTAGTTTTGATTTGCATTTCTCTAATGATTAATGATGTTGAGCATTCTTTCATGTGTTTGTTGGCAATCTGTATAAATTCTTTGGAGAAATGTCTGTTTAGGTCTTCTGCCCATTTTTGCATTGGGTTGTTTTTTTGATATTGAGCTGCATGAGCTGCTTATGTATTTTGGAGATTAATCCTTTGTTAGTTGCTTCATTTGCAAATATTTTCTCCTATTCTCAGGGTTGTCTTTTTGTCTTCTTTATGGTTTTCTTTGCTGTGCAAAAGCTTTTAAATTTCATAGGTCCCATTTGTTTATTTTTGTTTTTATTTCCATTTCTCTAGGAGGTGGGTTAAAAAGGATCTTGATGTGATTTACGTCATAGAGTGTTCTGCCTATGTTTTCATCTAAGAGTTTTATAGTGTCTGTCCTTACATTTAGGTCTTAAATCCATTTTGAGTTTATTTTTGTGTATAGTTTTAGGGAGTATTCTATTTTCATTCTTTTCCATGTAGCTGTCCAGTTTTCCCAGCACCATTTATTGAAGAGACTGTCTTTTCTCCACTGTATATTCTTGCCTCCTTTATCAAAGATAAGGTGACCATATGTGCATGGGTTTATCTCTGGGCTTTCTATCCTGTTCCATTGATCTATATTTCTGTTTTTGTGCCAGTACCATACTGTCTTGATTACTGTAGCTTTGTAGTATAGTCTGAAGTCAGGGAGCCTGATTCCTCCAGCCCCATTTATTGCATTGAATCTGTAGATTGCTTTGGGTAGTATAGTCATTTTCACAATGTTGATTCTTCCAATCCAAGAACATGGCATATCTCTCCATCTGTTTGTATCATCTTTAATTGCTTTCATCAATGTCTTGTAGTTTTCTGCATACAGGTCTTTGGTCTCTTTATATAGGTTTATTCCTAGGTATCTTATTTTTTTTGTTGCAGTGGTAAATGGGAGTGTTTCCTTAACTTCTCTTTCAGATTTTTCATCATTAGTGTATAGGAATTCAAGAGATATCTGTGCCTTAATTGTGTATCCTGCTACTTTACCAAATTCATTGGTGAACTCCAGTAGTTTTCTGGTAGCACCTTTTGGATTCTCTATGTATAGTATCATGTCATCTGCACACAGTGACAGCTTTACTTCTTCTTTTCCAATTTGGATTCCTTTTATTTCTTTTTCTTCTCGGATTGCTGTGGCTTAAACTTCCAAAACTATGTTGAATAATAGTGGTGAGAGTGGGCAACCTTGTCTTCTTCCTGATCATAATGGAAATGTTTTCAGTTTTTCACCATTGACAATGATGTTGGCTGTGGGTTTGTCATATATGGCCTTTAGTATGTTGAGGTAAGTTCCCTCTATGCCTACCTTCTGGAGGGTTTTTATCATAAATGGGTGTTGAATTTTGTCAAAAGCTTTTTCTGCATCTATTGAGAAGATCATATGGTTTTTCTCCTTCAATTGATTAATATGGTGTATCACATTGATTAATTTGTGTATATTGAAGAATCCTTGCATTCCTGGGATAAACTCCACTTGATTATTGTGTATGATCCTTTTAATATGCTGTTGGATTCTGTTTGCTAGTATTTTGTTGAGGGTTTTTGCATCTCTGTTCATCAGTGATATTGGCCTGTAGTTTTTTTTCTTTGTGACATCTTTGTCTGGTTTTGGTATCAGCGTGATGGTGGCATTGTAGAATGAGTTTGGGAGTGTTCCTCCCTCTGCTATATTTTGGAAGAGTTTGAGAAGGATAGGTGTTAGCCCTTCTCTAAATGTTTGGGAGAATTCGCCTGTGAAGCCATTTGGTCCTGGGCTTTTGTTTGCTGGAAGATTTTTTCATCACCGTCTCAATTTCAGTGCTTGTGATTGGTCGGTTTATATTTTCTATTTCTTCCTGGTTCAGTTTCAGAAGGTTGTGCTTTTCGAAGAATTTGTCCATTTCTTCCAGGTTGTCCATTTTATTGGCATACAGTTGCTTGTAGTAATCCATCATGATCCTTTGTATTTCTGCAATATCAGTGGTTACTTCTTTTTCATTTCTAATTCTATTGATTTGAGTCTTCTCCCTTTTTTTCTTGACAAGTCTGGCTAATGGTTTATCAATTTTGTTTATCTTCTCAAAGAACCAGCTTTTAGTTTTATTGACCTTTGCTATCATTTCCTTCAAGTCTTTTTCATTTATTTCTCATCTGATGTTTTTGATATCTTTCCTTCTGCTAACTTTGGGCGTTTTTTTTTTTTCCTCCTTTCTCTAATTGCTTTAATTGTATGGTTAGGTTGTTTATTTGAATTGTTTCTTGTTTCCTGAGGTAGGCTTGTATTGCCTTAAACTTCCCTGTTAGAACTACTTTTGTTGCATCCCATAGGTTTTGGGTCATCATGTTTTCATTGTCATTTGTTTCTAGGTATTTTTTGATTTCCTCTTTGAGTTCTTCCCTGATCTCTTCGTTATCTAGTAGTGTATTGTTTAGCCTCCATGTGTTTCTATTTTTTACAGATTTTTTCCTGTAATTGATATCTAGTCTCATAGTGTTGTGGTCGGAAAAGGTACTTGATATGATTTCAATTTTCTTAAATTTACCAAGTCTTGATTTGTGACCCAGGATATGATGTATCATGGACAATGTTCCACAAGCACTTGAGAAGAATGTGTATTCTATTGTTTTTGGATGGAATGTCCCTTAAATATCAATTAAGTCCATCTTTTTTAATGTATCATTTAAATCTTTTGTTTCCTTATTCATTTTCATTTTGGATGATCTGTCCATTGGTGAAACTGGGGTGTTAAAGTTCCCTACTATTATTGTGTTGCTGTTGATTTCCCCTTTTATGGCTGTTAGCATTTGCCTTATGTCTGGAGGTGTTCCTATGTTGGGTGCATAAATAATTACAACTGTTATATCTTCTTCTTGGGTTGATCCCGTGATCTTTATGTAGTGTCCTTCTTTATCTCTTGTAATAGCCTTTAGTTTAAAGTCTATTTTGTCTGATATGAGAATTGCTACTCCAACTTTCTTTTGATTTCCAATTGCATGGAATATCTTTTTCCATCCCCTCACTTTCAGTCTGTATATGTCCCTGGTTCTGAAGTCGGTCTCTCTTAGACAGTATATATACGAGTCTTGTTTTTGTATCCGTTCAGCCAGTCTTTGTCTTTTGGTTGGAGCATTTAGTCCATTTACATTTAAGGTAGTTATTCATATGTATATTCCTATTACCATTTTCTTAATTGTTTTGGGTTTGTTATTGTAAATCTTTTGCTTCTCTTGTGTTTTCTGCCTAGAAAAGTTCCCTTATTGTTTGTTGTAAAGCTGGTTTGGTGGTGCTGAATTCTCTTACTTTTGTTTGTCTGTAAAGCTTTTAATTTCTCCATCAAATCTGAATGAGATCCTTGCTGGGTAATCTTGGTTGTAGGTTTTTCTCCTTCATCACTTCTAGTATGTCCTGCCATTCCCTTCTGGCTTACAGAGTTTCTGCTGAAAGATCAGCTGTTAACATTATGGGGATTATCTCTTATGTTATTTGTTTCTTTTCCCTTGTCTCAATTACATTTGACGCTTTGAGCAAAAAATATATTTTTTCCAACTTTATTGAGATGAAGCAAAAATTATGGTATGATCTGATGTGGTTCTCAGTGTATGTGAAGAAAATGCTTAAGACAGTGGTATTAATGGGGCATAAAAAACATCAAGTGAAGAGAGATTTAAATATATTTCACCAATGACATGAAATGTTGACACTAGTAGCCTATGATAAGTTATGTATATACAGTGTAATACCTAAACATCCACTAAAAACCTATAAAAAGAGATGCACTCAGAACAGATAAATCAAATTGGAATTCTAAGAAATGTTCAGGAAATCATAGCTATCCTAAATGTTTATGCACTAAACCAAAAAATTAAAAATAAAGTTCAAATTAGATGATGCAAAAACTTGTGGAACTGATATGAGAAATACAAAATCCATAATTATACTTGGAGACTTTAACAACCTTCTCTCTAAACAACTGAAAATGCAACTAGACAGAAAATCAGAAATAGAAGAAATCAAGGGCACCATCAACCAACAGGATCCGATCAACATTGATACAATACTACACCCAACAGCAGCAGAATATACATGATTTTTAAGTGGTCCTGGGGCACATACCAAGATAGTCAATATTCTAGTTTATAAAATAAACTGCAAAAATTTTTACAAATTGAAATCACACATGTGTTCTCTCTGACTGCAATGGAATCAAACTAGAAATCAATAACAGAAAGGCACTATGAAGCTTGGCAGAAAAAATGGTGATGTTAGAGAATCCAGATTCCCTGTCCCCCCACAAGAACAATGATTGGATAGCTATCCATGAACAAAAACACCTCTAGGAGGCTTCTGTAGTCTCCTTCAGAAGTTTTAGCAACACTGGAGCAACAACAACAACAACAAAAAGAGGATAATTTCACAAGAAGAGAAGGAAGAAATTATATTTTTTTTGCATCATCCCCATCCTTCAAGTCAACATTGTTTAGTGCCAAGAAGGAACTTCCCAGCTAGGAAAAGTTCCTCTTGCCTGGAAGGGAAGAAGGGAGTGAATGACCAACTTCTCCAGCCTCTCAGTGCATTATGTAAATGTCCCACTTCAGTTTCGCACCACCCAGACCAGCAAAGCTGAGATGTGTACAGCTGGCTAGGAACAAAGGAGAAAAGCAGAGGCTATTATTAGCAGACATGCAGTGGGACTGATCAAAGTCCACAGAGACCTGCTCTGCAGACAAACTCAGCAGATTTCACCACTGATGAAGCCAGTGGCCAGCACAGCTGCTATGAACCCACTGTAGATCTCCACCAGCTTTTTCCCCACAGGTATTCATGTTCCCTAATGGCAGCCACCTGAGTCCATCTCCACTCTCTCCACCCACTCACCCCTGATGGTGCCCAGGAACCACCCTGGCAGCCATCCAAAATCTCTGCAGCTGCACAAGTGTAAAAGACAAGCTGCCTGAGACCCTCCCCACCCCCACTGGAGCCCAAGAGCCATGACCACAGGCAGTGTGGGCCTCTGCAGCTGTGTGAGTAAGGCTGGTTTAGGACATCAACCTACAGACACTAGGCTCACCACCACTACTCTGCTAGTAGTGGGCTAGCCTAGCCAGCTGTGCACCTGCACACCACTGGCCTGACAACCATCTTTGGCCTCTACCATAGCACACACATCCTGGGGGGAGAGTGTGCAGCCATGGATGACAACCACTTGTGCACCTGGCTCAGGCTCTGCCTTCTGTCACTGGCCAGCACCACTGCCCACCCATAACTAGCCCCTCCAGCTGTGTGCCTGCATGCTCCCAGCCCAAGTCCCATCACCAGTCACCACTGCAGTGTGAATGCCCAGGAGGAGAGTATGCAGCTGCAGGAGTGTACACCAACAGCCAGGGCCCCCACAGCTGCATATGGGCTCAGATCAGGCCATGCATTCTGTCAATGATCAATACAACAGCACTCACCCTTCCATCTGTGTGCCTGCACACCTCTAACAACTCTGTCACCAGCCTCCTTTGAAGTGTGCATACCTGGGGAGAGTGTGCAGCCATAGAAGATCATTCTGACATCCAGGGCTTCTGCAGCTGCCAGTGTGCTCATAGTTGGCCCTGAGCTTTGCTACCTGCCTTGGTTCCCATCACTGTATGTCTGTCTGCAACTAGCCCTTGCTTATAAACAGGAACCTACAGTTGGCCCCTATAGCTGAGTGTGTGTACACCACCAGCTCCAGCCACCACAGCTGCCTGCCCTGGTCCCTAGCTTTTGGACCTGGAGGTGCCACTTAGGACCCCAACAGCCCTTGCAACTACTGTTGACCCCCCACAGTACCCACCAAGGACCATGCAGTTGATGATACTGTGGACCCCAATAGCCTCAGCCAAAGAGACATCATGCCCCCATGGTGCCTGACACATGCTTCCAAACTTACCACCCTGTACTACCAGACTGAGGGTTGTAGTACAACTCAGCATGCCCCCACTCACAGGAGAAAGGCTTCCCTTACCGAAGTCAATCCATAAAGTCTGGAAGTTGTGACTGCTTCTTCAAACGAGCAGACATGTATGAAAGGCTACATAGGATCATGAAGAATCTGAGAAACATGTCTCCACCAAAGAAATATGGTAAACCTCCAAGAGTTGGCCCCAAAGAAATGGAGATCAGGAATTGCCTGACAAAGAATTCAAAATAACTGTTCTATAGTGCCCAGAGAGCTACAAGAGAAAACAGACAATAGTTTAACAAATCAGGGAAACAATATGAGAACAAAATGAGAAGTTCAGTGAAGAGATAGAAAACATAAAAAAGAAACAAATTTTGGAGCTGAAGAATATAATGACTGAATTGAAGAATTCAATCGAGAGCTTCAACAGCAGACTTGAACATGGAGAAGAGAGAATTAATGAGCTAGAAGACAGACCAATTGAAATTATCCAATCAGAGGAGCAAATTTTTTTTAAAGTATGAAAAGTAATGAAGAAAGCCTACAGGACTTATGAAACAATATCAACAAAAATAATGTACTAATGATTGGAGTCCCAGAAGGAGAAGAGAGGGGGAAATGGATTTAAAGTTTATTTAAAGAAATAATGGCTGAGAACTTCTTACACCTGGGGAGAGATTTGGACATCCACGTTCATGAAGCTAATAGATCACCTCGAAATTTCAATCCACAACAGTATCCTCCAAGACACATAATAAAAAAACTGTCTAAAACCTAAGATAAAGAATTTTAAAAGCAGCAAAAGAAAAGAAATTCTCTCATACAAGGAAATACCCATAAGGCTGTCAGTGGATTTCTCAGCAGAGGCCAAAAGATAATGGGATGATATATTCACAGTGCTAAAAGAAAGAAACTTCCAACCAAAAATACTTCACTCAAGAAAGTTGTCCTTCAGAATTGAAGGCAAAGTAAAGATTTTTCCTAATAAACAAAAGCTGAGGGAATTCATCATCACTAAGCATGCCTTACATGCTGAAAAGAGTTATTCAAGCTGAAACAAAGTATGCTAATTGGTAACATAAAGACATTTATATGAAAATATACAATGAACTGGTAAAGGTGAGCATATAGTCAGATTCATAATACCCTAACACTACAATATGGTGATGTGTGAACTACTTAATTCTAGTACAAAGGTTAAAGGACAAAAGTACTAAAAATAGCTATAGCTTCAACAATTTGTTAATGGATACACAATATAAAGTGGTGTAAATGGTGATATCAAAAACATAAAAGGGGGAGGGGAATAAAAAGTATTTGCATGAGATCAAACTTAAATTGTTAGTGTAAAATAAACTGTTATATAAGATGATTTATGTAAAATTCATGGAGAACCTTACAAAACAAAAACTTGCAGTAGATTCACAAACGATAAAGAGAAGGTAATCAAAACATACCACTGTGAAAAAAAAACAAACAAACAAACAAAAAAACATACCACTGTGGAAAATCATCAGTTTACAAAGGAAGGCAACAAAGAAAGGAAGAAAGAAAAATAGAACTAGAAAACAGCCAAAAAACAATAAGATGGCATTAGTTAAGTCCTTACCTGTCAGTAATTACTCTAAATGCTAATAGATAGAATTCTTCAATCAAAAGGCATTGAGTGGCTGGATGGATTAAAAAAAAAATAAGACCCAGCTATATGCTGACTAAAAGGGACTCACTTCAGCTTTAAGGACACACACAAGCTCAAAGTGAAAGGAGGATAAAAGATATTCCACGCAAATAGGAACCAAAAGAGAGCATGAGTATCTTGTACTTATATCAGACAAAATAGACTTTAAACCAAAAATGGTAAAAAAAAGACAAAGATGGTCATTATATAATGATAAGGGGGTCAATTCATCAAGAATATATAACAATTATGAATAAATTTGCACCCAATAGTGGAGCACCTAAATATATTAAGCAAACACTAACAAATCTGAAGAGAGAAACACAAAAATACAATAGTAGAGGATTTTACCTCACTTTCAACAATGGATATATCATCCAGGCAGAAAATAAACAAGGAAATCTTGAGCTTGAACCATACTTTAGGCCAAATGGAACTAACAGATATATATGTATATATAGGCATTCCTTGGAGGTATTGTGGGTTCAGTTACAGACCACTGCAATAAAGTGAATATTGCAATAGAGTGAGTCACACAAACTTTTTGTTTCCCAGTGCATGTACGTTATGTTTACACTACACTGTAGTCCATTAAGTGTGCGATAATGTTATGTCTAAAAAAAATGTACGTACCTTAATTTAAAAGTTATTTATTGCTAAAAAATACTAACCATCATCTGAGCCTTCAGCAAGTTGTAATCTTTTGGCTAGTGGAATATCTTGCCTTGATGTTGATGGCTGATGACTGATCAGGGTGTTGGCTGCTGAAGGTTGGGGTGACTATGGCAATTCCTTAACATCATGACAACAGTGGAGTTTGCCACATCAATTGACTCTTCCTTTCACAAATGATTTCTCTGTAGCATGAAGTGCTATTTGACAGCATTTTACCCACCTTAGAACTTTCAAAATTGGAGTCAATCCTCTCAAAACCAGCCACTGCTTCATCAACTAAGCTTATTTGTAATATTCTAAATCCTTTGTGGTCATTTCAACAATATTCACAGCATCTTCACCAGGAGTAGATTCCATCTTCAGATTACTTTCTTTGTTCATCCATAAGAAGCAACTCCCATCCATTAAAGTTTTATCATGAGAATGCAACTATTCAGTCACATCTTCAGGCTCCACTTCTAATTTTAGTTCTCTTGCTATTTCTATCACATCTGCAGTTCCTCCTCCACTGAAGTGTTGAACCCCTCAAAGTCATCCATGAGGGTTGGAATGAACTTCTTTCAAACTCCTGTTGATACTGATATTTTGACCTCTTCTCATGAATCAAAAATGTTCTTAATGACATCTAGAGTGGTGAATTCTTTCCAGAAGGTTTTCATTTACTTTGCCTGGATCCATCAGAGGAATCCCTATCTATGTCAGCTATAGCCTCATGAAATCTATTTATTAAATCATGAGACTTGAAAGTTGAAAGTACTCTTTAATCCATGGGTTGCAGAATGAAGGTCATGTTAGCAGGTGTGAAAACATTAATGTCATTATACATCTCCATCAGAGCTCTTGGGTAACCAGGTGCATTGTTAATGAGCAGTAATATTTTGAAAGGAATATTTTATTCTGAGCAGTAGGTCTCAACAGTAGGCTTAAAATATTCAGTAAACTATGTTGTAAACAGAGAGATTTAGCATAATTCTTAAGAGCCCTAGGATTTTCCGAATGATAAATGAACATTGGCTTCAACTTAAAGTCACCAGCTGCATTCACCCCTAACAAGAGACTCGGCCTGTCCTTTGAAGTTTCAAAGCCAGGCATTGACTTCTCCTCTCTAGCTGTGAAAGTCCTAGATGGCATCTTCTTCCAACATGGCTGTTTTGTGTATATTGAAAATCTGTTAACCATCTTCATTCTCTCAGCTCTATCTTCTGGATAACTTGCTGCAGTTTCTACATCAACCCCTGAAACTTGATGTTTCACCTTGCCCTTTTGTGTTATGGAAACAGTTTCTTTCCTTAAACCTCACAAACCAACCTCTGATAGCTTCAAACTTTTCTTCTATAGCTTCCTCACCTCTCTTAGCCTTCTCAGAATTGAAGAGTTTGGACTTTGCTTTGGATTAGGCTTTGGCTAAAGGGAATTTTGTGGCTGTTTTGATCTTTTACTTAAACCACTAAAACTTTCTCCATATCAGCAATAAGGCTATTTCACTTTCTTTTTAAAATTATTATTATTTTTTATATTTAATTTGTGTTGAAGTATAGTTGATATACAATATTATATTAGCTACAGATGTACAATATAGTGGTTCATAATTTTTAAAAGCTGTACTCCATTTATAGTTATGATAAAATATTGGCTATATTCCATGTTGTACAATATGTCTTTGTAACTTATACATAATTGTTTGTACATCTTAATCACCTCCCCCTCCCTCTTCCCTCTCCCACTTGTTACCACTAGTTTGTTCTCTATATCTGTGAGTCTGCCTCTTTTCTGTTATATTCACTAGTTTGTTGTATTTTTTGGATTCCACATATAAGTGATAGCATACAGTATTTGTCTTTCTTTGACTTATTTCACTCAGCATAATACCCTCCAAGTCCATTTGTGTTGCTGCAAATGGCAAAATTTCATTCTTTTTATGGATGAGTAGTATTCTGTTGTGTGTGTGTGTGTGTGTGTGTGTGTGTGTGTGTGTGTATGTGTATATATATCACATCTTCTTTATCCATTCCTCTGTTGATGGACACTTATTTTGCTTCCATATCTTGGCTATTGTAAATAAGTCTGCTGTGAACATTGGGATGTGTATATCTTTTCAAATTAGTGTTTTTTGTTTTGTTTGGATATATACCCAGGAGTGGAATTACTGTATCCACTTTCAGTCCTCAGAAAGAAGAGCAAAGCTGATGGCATCATACTATTTGATTTCAAACTATACTATTTTAAAGTTATAGTAATCAAAACTCTATGATACTGGCATAAAAAAAGACACATAGACAAATGGAACTGAATCAAGAGCCCAGAAATACCCATATGCACATATAGTCAACTAGTATTTGACAAGAATACTCATTGGGGATAGGATAGTTTCTTCCATAAATGGTGTTGAAAAACTAGATTACCACATGCAGAAGAGTGAAATTGGAACCCTATCTTACACTTAACTCAAAATGGAATAAAGACTTAAAGATGAGATCTGAAACTGTAAAACTCCTAGAAGAAAACATAGGGAAAATGCTCTTTGACATTGATCTTTGTAGTGATTTCCTGTATATGACACCAAAAGCATAAGCAAAAAAAGAAAAAATAAGTGGAACTACATCAAACTAAAAGCTTCTTCACAGCAAAAGAAATAGACAATGAAATGAAAAGGCAACATATGGAATAGGAGCGATTGTTTGCAAACCATATATTGGGTAAGAGGTTAATAACCAAAATATATAAATGTACAGTTCAGTGGGTATTTTTTTCTTTTTTGTTTTGTTTTGTTTGATAAATTTATTTATTCATTTATTTTTGGCTGTGTTGGGTCTTCATTGCTGCACACGGGCTTTCTCTAGTTGTGGCAAGGGGGACTACACTTCGTTGTGGTGTGCGGGCTTCTCATTGCGGTGGCTTCTGTTGTTGTGGAACACGGGCTCTAGACATGCAGACTTCAGTAGTTGTGGCTCACGGGCTTAGTTGCTCCACGGCATGTGGGATCTTCTCAGACCAAGGACTGAACCGGTGTGCCCTGCATTGGCAGACAGATTCTTAACTACTGCACCACCAGGGGAGTCCCTAACTAAACTATATAAAGAACTCATACAACTCATTATTAAAGAAATAAACAACCCTATTGAAAAATGGGCAGAGGAACTGAATAGACAGTTTTCCAAAGAAGATATACAATTGGCCAACAGGTACATGAAAAGATATTCAACATCACTAATCATCAGAGAAATGCAGATCAAAACTACAATAAGATATCACCTCACAACAATGAGAATGGCTATTATCAAAAAGACAAGAGATAGCAAGTGTTAGCAATGGTGTGGAGAAAAGGGAACTCTTGTGCACTGTTAGTGGGAGTGTAAATTGGTACAGCCACTATGGAAAATAGTATGGCGATTCCTCAAAAAATTAAAAATAAAACTACAATATGATCCATCAATCTCACTCCTGGGTATATATCCAAAGTAAATAAAAACTGATTTTGAAGGGATAACCACACCCGCATGTTCATTGCAGCATAATTCACAATAGCCAAGATATAAAAACAACCTAAGTGTCCATCACAGATGAATGAATAAAGAAGTTGTGAGATTTTACATAATATGAGTGAATGAAGAAGTTGTGAGATTAAATATAACATATATTCAGCCATGAGAAAGAAGGACATTCTGCTGCTATGCAATAACTGGGTGAACCTTCAGGGCATTATGCTAAGTGAAATAAATAAGACAGAGAAAAACAAATATAATATGGTATCACTTATTTGTGGAATCTAAAAAAGCCAAACTCAGAGAAATAGAGAGTAGAGTGGTGATTACCAGGAACTGGGAGGTAAGGGAAATGGGGAAATACTGTCAAGGGGTACAAACTTCCTGTTATAAGATTAATAAGTTCTGGGGATCTAGTGTACAGTATTGTGATTATAGCTAATAATACTTTATTATATACTGGAAAGTTGTTAAGAGAGTGGATCTTATATGTTCTAACCACAAAAAAGAAATGGTAATTATGTGATGGGATGGAGGTGTTAGCTAATGCTATGGGGGTAATCATTTGCAGTATAAAAATGTATCAAATCAGCACACTGTACACCTTAAACTTACACAATGTTATATGTCAATCATAACTTATAAAGATGGAAAAAAAAGGGCAACATGAAAAATCTCCAAAGACTTAAATATTAAACACATTTCTCAATAATCTGTGAGTAGGTAAGGAGTCTCAAGAGAAATAAGAAATTACATTGAACTGAATGACAGTATAAATATATCAAAATTTATGGAAAGCAGCTAAATCGGTTTGTTTGAGAGGGAAACTCATAGGATTGAATGCTTGCCTTAGAAAAGAGGAAAGGTCTGAAATCGATAAGCCAAAATGTCACTTCAAGAACTTAGTATAATAAGAGCAACATAAATCCAAAGCAAGGAGAAAGAAGGAAATAATAAATATAAATAATGAAGATAAGATAAAAATCCCTGGAATTGAAACCATAAAGACAAAAGAGAAAATCAACGAAAGAGTTGGTTACAGAGAACCAATATCCAAAGATCAATAAAATTAACAATCTTTTAGAAGGATAATGAAGCAAAGGAAGAGAGTAGACACAAATTACCAATATTGGAAACAAAATGGAGGATATCATACTAATCCTGTGGATCTGGAAAGGATAATAAGGGAATAATATGAACAATTCTATGTGCATAAATTTGATAACTTAGATGAAATGGACAAGTTCCTTAAAAAGTACAAACTGCTAAAACTCACCCAATATGGAATTGATCATTTGAATAGCCCTGAAGCTATTAACGTATTGAATTCATGTTTGAATACTCTCTGAAAAAGAAATGTTTAGGCCCAGATAGTTTTACTGGAGAATTATACCAAGTATTTAAAGAAAAATTAACATCAATTTACAAAATCTCTCCTAGAAAACAGAATAGGAGAAAACACTTCCCAACACATTGTATGAAGGCAGTATTTGCCTGACACAAAAACGAGGCAAAGAAGATAATACAGAAAAAGAAAATTATAGACCAATATCCCTCATAAATATAAGTGCAAATATCACTAACAAAAAGTTTGAGGATAGAATTCAGAAAAATTAAAAAAAAAAAAAACCGACTATACACCATGATCAGATGGGATTTATTCCTAGAATGCAAGGTGGTTCAGTTGATTTTAAAATAAGTGAGAGAGTGGCATGGACATGTATACACTACCAAATGTAAAATAAATAGCTAGTGGGAAGCAGCTGAATAGCACAGTGAGATCAGCGGTGCTTTGTGACCACCTAGAGGGGTGGGATAGGGAGGGTGGGAGGGAGGGAGATGCAAGAGGCAAGAGATATGGGGATATATGTATATGTATAGCTGATTCACTTTGTTATAAAGCAGAAACTAGCACACCATTGTAAAGCAATTATACTCCAATAAAGATGTTAAAAAAATAACATTTTCCATATTAACAGGCTGAAGAAGCAAAATAACATAAACATATCAATTATATCAATTTATGCAGAATAAGTATTTGAAAAAATCAACACACATTTATAAAAACAAACAAACAAAACTCAACAAACTAGGAATAGGGAATAATCACCTCAGCTTGGTAAAGAACATCTTTTAAAAAAAACACTCTAGCTAACATCATACTTAATGGCAAAATGCTGAATGCTTTTCCTTTAAGATTGAGAATAACACAAGAATGCTTGCTCTTGCCACTGCTATTCAACATAGTAATGGAATTTAGGGGAAAGGGTGGGGGAGGGATAAATCAGGAGTTTGGGATTAACATATACACACTACTATATATAAAAAGATAAATAACAAGGACCTACTGTATAGCACTGAGAGCTATACTCAATATTTTGTAGTAACCTGTAAGGGAAAAGAATCTGAAAAGAATATATATATATATATGTATATATTTCATATATAGTACTTCATATATATATATATGAAACTGAATCACTTTGATATATACCTGAAACTAACACAACATAAATAAATCAACTGTATACTTCAATCAAAAAATAAAATAACTTTAGAAAGTTAAAAAGAAAAAGGAAATAAAACACATATAGTTCAGATAGGAGGAAATATAACTTTCCCAATTTGCCTATGACATGTTTGTCTGCATAGAAAATCCTAAGAAGGATATAAAAAAAAATTTCCAGAAATAATAAGGGAGTTTATCAAGATTACAGAATACAAGGCCAACATTCAAAAATCAGTTACATTTTTTATACTAGCAATGAAGGTGTGGAAAATGAAATTAAAAGTACAATACCATCTACAATCTCTCAAAACAACTGAAATGCTTAGGTATATGTCTAATAAAACATTTAGAGGATTTATATGCTGAAAATTACAGAATGCTGATTTTAAAACTCAAAGAAAATATAAACTAAGAGACATATTGTGCTTATGGAGTAGAAAACTCAACATAGTAAAGATTGTAATTTCTTTCCAAATGTATATATATAAGCTTAAGGTAATTAATATCAAAACCCCAGCAAGATTTTTTGTAGATAGGGGCAAGATTATACTAATGTAGGTGTATATATACATATATACACATAGATATGTATATCTATATGTGTGTGTGTGTGTGTATAATACACACACATACATACACATACACAAAAGAACTAGAAGAGCTAACACAATTTTAAAAATAAAGAATAAATGGGGAGATATTGTTAATGCTTACTATATTGCTTCAGTAGTCAAACAGTGTGATACCGGCAGATGGATAGACACATAGATCAATGGAAGAGAATAGTCTATAAATAGCCTTGCAAAGTATGGCCAGATTGCTTTTGACAAAGGCACAAAAGCATTTCAAGGGAGGAAGAATAATCTTTTCAACAAATAATGGTGGAGAAACTGCATGTCTATAGGCAACAAAAGTGAACATTGACCTAAACCTCACATCTTATACAAAAATTAACTTAAAATCATCATACATATAAATGTAAACTATAAAACTTTTAGAAGATAACATAAGAGAAAATATGTGGACCTACTGAAGAATCTTACTGAGCAGTTTTTAGACATTACACCCAAAGCACAAACCATTAAAGAAGTAAATTAATAAATTGAACTTCATCAAAATTAAAAACATTTGCTCTGTAAATGGCCCTATGAAAAAGATGAAGAAACAAGCTACCAACTTGGAGAAAATATTTGCAAACTATGTATCTGATACAGGACTCATATCTAGAATATACAAAGAACTCTCAAAACTGAACAGTAAAAAAATCAGACAATCCAATTATAAAATGAACAAAAGACATGAAAAGCATGTATGTATGACAAATAAACACATGAAAAGATGTCCAAGATCACTGGCCATTATGGAAATGCAAATTAAGCCCTCAATGAGATATCACTGCGTATCCATTAAAACAATTAAAATAAAAAATAGTTATAACACCAAATGCTGACCAGGGTGCACAGAAATTGGAGCTCTCCTGCACTTCTTTTTTTTTTTTTTGGTGGTATGTGGGCCTTCCCCTGTTGTGGCCTCTCCCGTTGCGGAGCACAGGCTCGGGATGCGCAGGCTCAGCGGCCATGGCTCACGGGCCCAGCCGCTCCGCGGCATGTGGGATCCTCCCAGACCGGGGCGCGAACCCGGTTCCCCTGCATCGGCAGGCGACGCGCAACCACTGCGCCACCAGGGAAGCCCGTCTCCTGCACTTCTGGTAAGAACATAAAATGATACAGTTACTCTGGAAAAGTTTGGCAGTTTCTTAAAAAAAAAAAAGTAACTATGTACTTATTATACAACCTATCATTTACACTCTTGGGCAATTATCCCTGAGATATGAGAACTTGTTCACACAAAACCTCTACAGGTATATAGCATTTTTATTTGTAATAGCCAAAAACTGGATACAACCCAGATGTCCTTCAATGGGTGAATGGTTAACAAATTACAGTAATTCATATTGTGGAATACTATTCAGTAGTATAAAAGTATGAATTATTGATGCACACAACAACCTGGATGGATCTCAAGGGTATTATACTTAGTGAAAAAGCCTATCTCAAAAAGTTACATACTGTTTATTCCACTCATATAACATTCTCAAAATGAAAAAAATTATAGAGATTTTTAAATAGTAATTTTAAACACTAATCTGTTTTTTTTTAAACAGATTAGTTTTTGCAAGTGTTTAGGTGATGATAGGGGTGGAGGGTGGTGGGTATGACTATAAAGCGGTAGCATGAGATAATTTGAATGGTGGAATAGTATCTTGACTGTAGTGGTGGTTACATGAACCTACACGTGTGATAAAATGGCATAGCACTATTTATATACATTGTACTAATGTTATTTTCCTAGTTTATATATTGTACTATAGTTACGTAAGATGTCCCCTTTTGGGAGAAACTGGGTGAGAGATATGTGCAACCTCTCTGTGCTATCTCTGCAATTTCCTGTGAATCTATTTTATTTCAAAATAAAATTTGGAAAGTGTAAACCAACTCAAAATTTTCATAATTATTACATGTGGGAATGATAATGTTTTGGATATATTGGGTTAAATAAAGTATATTATAAATTTTTTAAATGAAGATCTCATATGGAATGCTTTCTATTGTGTACTCTCAAGTTAAAACAGCAGAGAGCAGAGGTGTATCTATACCATGCTACCCTTATGTAAGGAAGAAGGGGATAGAACAAAATAGAAATGGATCTGCTTATTGTGAAAAAGATATACAGGACAGGTAATCCAGAACCTAATGAATTGGTTACCTATAGGTGTTTGGCAGGTATGGATTGGTAAGGATAGGATAATGACAATGGTGTAGCAGGGATGAGAGAGGAGCAACTCTTTGAATATACTTTTTTTTGGCATAGGTCTGACTTATAGAATCATAGTATTGTTTCATGTACTCAAAACTAAATAAATATGTAAGAAAAATCAACCTGACAGAAGAACCCAAAGTGAAATACAAAGAGTAACAAATGAAGCTAATTGTATTACAAATGAGGAACATAACCATATAGAAGAGGATAGGAAGAAAAGAACTAACAAAAGTAATTTTGGAAAACAGTATTTCTACTGTATATTTTAGGACTAAAGATGAAAAAGAACTTTATACAAACACTACTCTCTTTGGTAAATGTATTGCTCACAGGGGTATGGGTTAGCAACTCTGAACTTAATATACTTATATTGTAGGATTAAATAAATAAGTAAATATATTTTGAATAATGAAAACTAGATTTCTTGCTATTGAAGAAGAATATTACAAATAAGCAAAGGAGGAAGGCTAAAATGATCACTGTGGTATTGGATTGGAATGGAAACAGTCGATATTTTTAAAACTCATATTTTAAAAATATACAGATAGATACAGAAGTAAATATAGATAAGTGTTTGTGTATCCATAGAATACCTAGAAGCAGTGCCACTCTAGTAACAATGAGCACACTTAGCACCCAGGCCTTGGTTTCTAAATACCATTCTCCTATAAAATAACCAGGGCTTCTTGGAGAAATACCTGATTCCAGGGCTGGGACAGGGAAAATACAAGATGAAACTGGAATATCTTATGGTGCCAAAAAGTATATGGTGCCAAAAAGTAAGGAAGGGCTAAAAATAATTATAGGAATGTGATGAAAGAACGTGGGAGCCAACATGAAACTGATCCCAGTGGTCAAAATGGGAACATTTGAGCAACAAATTAAATAATGATATTATTGGATTATAACCCATAGAATAAAATAAATATCTATGATTCCAGACTAATATAAACCAACAAATGCACACACACAATGGAGAAGGAATAGCTCTTTCTTACAGTAGAATTTTAATTAACAAATGTAAAAGAAATGAGCAAAATAGAAAATTACTACAGTAATTTGCAGGCAGGAATCATTAACAAATACTAAAATTAGTGGGTGAAAAAATGTGGCAAGAATCAGGATGTCTGCATAGCCTAAAATATCTCACCACAAGATATTTATTAATGATAAGGGGAAAATAATATCTTTACAGTGGAAAAGTCTGGCATCACCAGTAATAAGATATAGCAACATCTTGTATCACTAGTATGATGCACTGAGAGGGGTACAGCATCACTTCTTCCTAAAAATGTTTAACCTAAATATAATCATGAGAAGACATCAGAAAAACCCAAGCTGACTGAATCCTACAAAATAACTGAGAAGTTGTCTGTACTTTTGCCGTGTAGTTTAACATGTTTACAGGTTTGGGAGATTAGGACATGGACATCTTCAGGGTCATTATTCTGTCTACCACAGTTCACTCTCTGGCCCCAAAAGATTTACATCTATCCCACATGCAAAATACATCCATCCTATTTTAAGCTCCCCAAAAGTCTCAACCGATTATAGCATCAATTCACGTCCAAAATCTCATCTAATTATCATCTGCTCAAAAGTCCCAAATCTCATCATCTAAATCATCTAAGTTAGGTATGGATGAGTCTCTTGCTGTAATTCATTGTAGGGTAAAATTCCTTACTACCTATTCACCTGTGAATCTAGAAAACAAGTGATTTGCTCACAAACTACAATGGTAGGATAGGTACAGGATAACAGTTGTAGATATTTCCATTCCAAAAGGGAGAAAATGGAACGAAAAAAATGAGTCACCCATACCAAGCAATTTTGAAATCCAACTGGGCAAATTCTATTAGGTCTCAAGGCCTGGAATAACCCTCTTGGCTCAATGCTTTGGGCTTGCAGCTCCACCTTCTGAGTCATCCTTTTTTGTGAAAAGTAGCATGTGTTTGAAGCTGAGTAGTTTTATCAGCCTGTTTCCTGCTTGTAGAATTGTGGGGGTCTGACAGCCTTCTTTATTTCCTCTTCTCTCTGTCCCTTTTAGGCCAAGCTGGCAGTGTTTATATTGGTATAACCTCCTCAAAATTTTGTGGGTCTTCCAGGTGTGTCACTAAGATTCATTCCGTTAGGCAAGAGGATCCTCCACAAATCATTCCTAAATAATTGCCTTAACCATTCCCTCTCTAATTCTGGCTTCTACTGAGACAGCTAAGGGGATCCATGAGTCACATACCTAATCTCTTTAAAGATCCTCCTGTGTAACTGAATACTGTGATCTCTTGATCTTCTGAACCACTAGCAAAAGGCTATCCAGCCACACCCTTGGATTCTCTTCAGAGCATGCCTTCCTGACAGTGAATCACCTAATTTTAGCAATTTTTACAATCCACATAGGCTGAGAATTTCCTAAATTATATAGTCCTAGAAGTCCTAGTTCCTTTTTGCTTAACAGTTCTTTCCTCAATATTTCTCTTTCCTTTCACATTTTATTATAAGCAGCAAGAAGAAACAACTCAATACCTTTAATACTTTGCTTGGAAATCTCAGCTAAATAACCAAGTTAATTGCTTACAAGTTCGCTTCCCACCTAACTGTATAACACAATTCAGATACACTTTCTGCCACTATATAACAAGAATCCCCTTTCCTCCAGTTTCTAATAACTGTTCATTATTTCCTTCTGAGTCTTCATCAGCAGCACCTTTAACATCAATATTTCTACCAACAGTCTGTTATAATGATTTAAGTGTTCCCTAAGACACTATACGTTTTCTCTGCTGTGCTCCTCACTTCCTTCTGAGCTCTCACTAGCGGAATTGTTAATACGCACATTTTTACTAACAGTTTGTTCAAAGCAATCAAGGCTGTTTCTATCACATTCCTCTAAATTCTTCCAGCATCTTCTCACTGCCCATTACAAGGCAACTTCCACAATTGTTTTTAAGTTTTTACTTCCATAATTTTAAAGTATTTCTTACAGCAGCACACTACTTCCAGGCATCACAATTTATATTAATTTCCTATTGTTGTAACAAATTAGCACAAACTCTGTGGCTTAAAACAAATGCATTATCTTAATAGTTCTGGAGGTCAGAAGTATAAAATTTGTTGGTGGTGCTGCATCTCTCTTTCCTAGTCCTTTCCACCTTCTGGAAGCCTCCTGCATTCCTTGGTTCGTGGACCCTTCCTCCATCTTCAAAGCATATAATCTGCCCCCCTTATTCTTATTCGCACTATTACTCTCACTGTCTCACTCACTTACTCGCCTTTGCCTCTGTCATCACATTGCCTTTTCTCTCTGAACCTCCTGCCTCCCTCTTATAAGGACCCTTGTTATTACGTTGAGCATACCCAAATAATCCAAGATAATCTTCCAATCTCAAAATCCTTACCTTAATCATATCTGCAAAGTCTCTTTTTCCAAGTAAAGTAACATAATAACAGGTTCTGAGGATTAGCACATGGACATCTTGAGTATCATTAGTCTGTGTACCACACCAGTACTCTTCGGAAGTCTTATAGTCATGAAAGATAGAGAGATTGAGGAACTATCACACACTGGAAAAGACAAATGTAACATGACAATTTAATGACATATGGGATCCTAGATTATATACTAGACAAGAAAAGAAGGACATTAATGTGAAAACTGATAAAATTCAAATAAAACCTATGGATTAGTTAATATTATTGTGCTAATGTTAATTTCCTGGTTTTGATAATTGCACTCTGGTTATATAAGATGTTAACATTAAGGGAATTTGGATGAAGGTTATACAGAAAGTCTTTGTATTATTTTTGCAATTTTTCTGTAAGTCTAAATCACTTAAAAATAAAACATTAAAAAAGTTTTATTGATGTATACTGGCACCATCAGTATTTGGCATGTTTCCTCACATAGTCAATAAGTTCCATATTCCCAAATATTTTAATGTCATTCAGCTTGTAAGTGAATAATTATATTTCACTTTTTTCAAATAAATTTTTTAAATTATGAATGAGATTGGGTATCTTTTCATACATTTATTGGTTGTTGTATTAGTTTGCTAGGGCTGCAGTAACAAAATGCCATATATTAGATAGCTTAAACAACAGAAATCTAGTTTTTCAGAGTTCTAGATGCTGGAAGTCCAAAGTCAAAATACTGGGAGGGTTGGTTTCTCTTCAGGCCTCTCTCCTTGACTGATTTCTCACTATGTCCTCATGCAAACTTTCCCCTATGTGTGTGCCTCCCTACTGTCTCTCCCTTATCTTATAAGGACACCAGTCATATTGGACTAGGGCTCCACCATTGTGACCTCATTGAACCCTGATTACCTTTTAAAGGTAATTTGGAGCCCCTATCTCCAAATACAGTCGCATTAAGGGTAAAGTCTTTAAAATATGAATTTTGAGGGGATACATTTCAGTCCTTAACAGCTGTCCATTTCAGTTGAGAGATGGGGTGGCACACTGTTTTTATTGAGTTGACATTTGAATGTGTGCCTATCCCTCTGATACACCCATTTAACTTTCAATCACTGAAAACTCTACTTTAGGATAGTGGATACATCTGTGAGAGGAAAGGGAGTACAATTGGTGAACACTGTTGATCTTAAAGTGAGTGGTAGTTACACAGAATATTTTAATCTTCTTATCTATATGGAATATTTCATAATAAATCATTTAAATATTTAATGGGAGGTGAGAAAAGGAACATCAAGTAGTTTGGTTGTAAAGGAAAGAAAAATTGGAGGCGATGGCTTTAGAGGCATTGATTCAAGAGAGAATCGTTTTAGGGCTGGGAAACATGTGCATGTTCATAAACCAGGGACAGTGGAGCTCATATGGAGGAAGAGATTGAAGATCCAAGTGAGAGAGAAAATAATTGATGGAGGAAGGTCCCTGAGGAGCTTTGAGCAGATGGCCTTCAGATTATTTTATGACCTTTTAGGGAAAGAGGAAAATAAGAATAGATGCATACAAGATTGCAATCTGTGGACATGAGGAAGCGATGTCCGTGAAAATTGAGGAGGATAATGATTTCTGCACACCATTATCTCAAATACAATGTAAGTTTATCTTATCTGATGAGAATAAAGGAAAATGGGCATAAGGCTGGAGGCTTGAGGAGAGTAAGAGAAGGTTTAGAACAGTCTATGAAGGGAATGGAGAGGGAGGTGACCAAGGACATGCTAAAGGGCTGTTATTAAAGGACAATGCACACCATAAACCTAGAGCGGTACCATCCCTTGTGGAGCTTCACTCCTCCCCACAAACACTGCTCAAAACCCAGTGTGTAAATATTTTCTCCCATTCTCTGGGTTGTATTTTCATTTTGTTCATGGTTTCCTTTGCTGTGCAAAAGCATTTAAGTTTAATTAGGTCCTATTGTTTATTTTTGTTTTCATTTTTATTGCTACAGGAAGTGGATCAAAAAAGATTTTGCTGCAATTTCTGTCAGAGAGTGTTCCCTCTATGTTTTCCTCTAATGGTTTTATACTATCCAGGCTTACATTTAGGTCTTTAATCCATTTTGAGTTTACTTTTGTGTACGGTGTTAGGGTGTGTTCTAATTTCATTCTTTTACAGGTAGCTGTCCAGTTTTCCCAGCACCACTTATTGAAGAGGCTGTCTTTTCTCCATTGAATATTCTTGCCTCCTTTGTCATAGATTAGGTGACAATAGGTGTGTGGGTTTATCTCTGGACTTTCCATCCTGTTCCATTGATCTGTATTTCTGTTTTTGTGCCAGGACCATACTGTTTTGATGACCATAGCTTTGTTGTATAGTCTGAAGTCAGGGAGCCTGCTTGGTCCAGCTCCATTTTTCTTTCTCAGGATTTATTTGGCTATTTGGGGCCTTTTGTGTTTCCATACAAATTGTAATTTTTTTTGTTCTAGTTCTGTGAAAAATTCCATTGGTAATTTGATAAGGATTGCATTGAATCTGTAGATTGCTTTGGGCAGTATATTAATTTTCACAATATTGTTTCTTCCAATCCAAGAACATGGTATATCTCTCCATCTGTTGGTATCATCTTTAATTTCTTTAATCCGTGTCTTATAGTTTTCTGCGTACAGTTCTTTTGTCTCCTTAGTTAGGTTTATTCCTTGGTATTTTATTCTTTTTTTTGCAATGCTAAGTTGGAGTGTTTCCTTAATTTCTCATTGAGATTTTTCATCATTAGTGTATAGGAATGCATGATATTTCTGTGGATTGATTTTGTATCCTGCTACTTAGCCAGATTCATTGATTAGCTCTAGTAGTTTTCTTGTAGCATCTTTAGGATTCTCTATGTATAGTATCATGTCATCTGCAAACAGTGACAGCTTTACTTCTTCTTTTCTGATTGGATTCCTTTTATTTCTTTTTCTTCTCTGATTGCTGTGGCTAAAACTTCCAAAATTATGTTCAATAATAGTGGTGGGATTGTGCACCACTATTGTACACCACTACTGTACAACTGTGTTTACAGTTGTATTGCTGTAAACTTCCCTCTTAGAACTGTCTTTGCTGCATCCCGTAGGTTTTGGATCATCGTGTTTTCACTGTAAATTGTCTCTAGGTATTTTTTGATTTCCTCTTTGATTTCTTCAGTGATCCATTGATTGTTTACTACCATATTGTTTAGCCTCCATGTGTTTGTGTTTTTTACAGCTTTTTTTCCCTCTAATTGATTTCTAATCTCATAGCGTTGTGGTCAGGAAAGATGGTATATATGATTTCAATTTTCTTAAATTTACTGAGGCTTGATTTGTGACCCAAGATGTGATCTATCTTGGAGAAAGTTCCATATGCCCTTGAGAAGAAAGTAGATTCTGCTGCTTTCAGATGGAATGTCCTATAAATATCAATTAAGTCTATCTGTTCTAATGTGTCATTGAAGGCTTGTGTTTCCTTATTAATTTTCTGTCTGGATAATTATAAATTGGTGTATGTGGATGTCGAAGTCCTCCACTATTTTTGTGTTACTTTTTATTTACCCTTTTATGGCTGTTAGCATTTGCCTTATATGTTGAGGTGCTCCTATGTTGGGTGCATATATATTTACAATTGTTATGTCTTCTTCTTGGATTGATCCCTTGATTGTTATGTAGTGTCCTTCCTTGTCTCTTGTAATAGTCTTCATTTTAAAGTCTATTTTGTCTGATATGAGTATTGCTACTCCAGCTTTCTTTTGCTTTCCATTTTCATGGAACATATTTTTCCATCCCCTAACTTTCAGTCTGTATGTGTCCCTAGGTCTGAAGTGGGTCTCTTGTAGACAGTATATATACAGGTCTTGTTTTTGTATCCATTCATCCAGTCTGGGTCTTTTGGTTGGAACATTCAATCCATTTACATTTAAGGTAATTATCAATATGTATGTTACTATTGCCATTTTCTTGTTTCTTTGGGGTTTGTTGTTGTAGTTCTTTTTCTTCTCTTATGTTTTCTGCCTAGAGAAGTTCCTTTAGCATTTGCTGTAAAGCTGGTTTGGTGGTGCTGAATTCTCTTAGCTTTTGCTTGTCTGTTAAACTTTTGATTTCTCTGTTGAATCTGAATGAGATCCTTGCTGGGTAGAGTATTCTTGGTTTTAGGTTTTACTCTTTCATCACTTTAAATATATCCTGCCACTCCCTTCTGGCCTGCAGAGTTTCTGCTGCACAATCAGCTGATAATCTTATTGGAGTTCCCTTGTATGTTATTTGTTGCTTTTCCCCTGCTGCTTTTAATATTTTTCTTTGTATTTAATTTTTGATAGTATGATTACTATGTGTCTTGTCATGTTTCTCCTTGTGTTTATCCTGTATGGGACTCTCTGTGCTTCTTGGACTTGGGTCCAACTTCCATATTAGGGAAGTTTTCCACTATAATCTCTTCCAATATTTTCTCAGACCCTTTCTCTTCCTCTTCTTCTGTGCCTCCTATAATTCGAATATTGGTGCATCTCATGTTGTCCCAGAGGTCTCTGAGACTGTCCTCATTTCTTTTCAGTCTTTTTTCTTTATTCTGTTCCATGACAGTGATTTCCACCATTCTATCTTCCAGCTCACTTATATGTCCTTCTGCCTCAGTTATTCTGCTATTGATTCCTTGTAGTGCATTTTTCTTTGGAGTTATTGTGTTGTTTATCACTGATTGTTTGTTCTTTAGTTCTTCTACGTCCTTGTTAAACATTTCTTGTGTCTTCTCGATCTGTACCTCCATTCTATTTCCAAGATCTTGAATCATCTTTACTATCATTGCTCTGAATTCTTTTTCAGGTAGATTGCCTATGTCCTCTTCGTTTAGTTTGTTTGGTAGGTTTTTACCTTGCTCCTTCTTCTGCAACATATTTCTCTGTCATCTCATTTTGTCTAACTTACTGTGTTTGTGGTCTCCTTTCTGCAGGCTGCAAATTCGTAGTTCTTCTTGCTTCTGGTGTCTGCCTCCTGGTGGGTGAAATTGGTCCAGGGGCTTGTGTAGGCTTTCTGGTGAGAGGGACTAGTGTCTGCGCTCTGGTGGATGGAGCTGGGTCTTGTCCCTCTGGTGTGCAGGGCTTTGTCAAGGGGTGTGTTTTAGGGTGTCTGTGAGCTTAGTAGGGCTTTAAGCAGCCTGTCAGCTGATGGGTGGGGCTGTTTTCCTGTCTTGCTGGTTATTTGGCATGAGACGTCCAGCACTGGAGCTTGCAGGCAGTTGGATGGACCTGGGTCCTGGTGCTGAGATGGGGACCTCTGGGAGAACTCTCATCGGTTAATATTCCCTGGGGCTGGGAATTCTCTGGTTGTTCAGCCACCAGGACTCAGCACTTCCACTATGGGGGCTCAGGTTTGACCCCCGGCCAGAGAGCCAAGACTCTGTAAGCCATGCTGTGCAGCCAATGAAAAAAAAAAGGAAAACAAAACAAACAGAGAAAGAGAAACCAATACAAACAATAAAAACAAAAACATAAACAAAAAAACACAAAGAAAATAAAAATGAAGAAAACAACCAAACAAAAAAACCCAAACCAAAACATACAATAAAAGCAAAACTAACCAAAACCAAAAAATCAAAAAACAAAACTAAAACAAAAAAAGCAAAGAAAGCAAAAAATAAACACACAAAAATGACAACAAAACAAAAACAAATAAAAGGAAAAGAAAACATAGACAAAGAAAAAACAAGACAAACGATAAAAACAAAACTGAACAAGCAAAAACAAACAAAAAATACAAAGAAAACAAAAAGGAAGAAAACATCCAACCAAACAAAAATAACCCCAAACCAAAACAAACAATAAAAACAAAGCTGGTTATGTGAGGATCATTTCTTGTCATTTTAGGTGTTTAGGGTCCTCTACTACTCTTCAGTAGGCGCTCTGTGCAAATTGTTCCACTTGCAGATGTATTCTTTATGTACTTGTGGGGAGGAGTGAATGCCAGGCCTTCCTATTCCGCCATCTTGACTGCTTCCTCTTAAAACTGGCGGGCAGCCCCAGGGGCCAATGGGGTTTCAGCTGGTGAGGTCCCTCAAAAGTATGGCAGAGGTGTGGTTGTGGTCAGTGTTTGGAGTTGCACTGCTCTCCCCTCAGGCTCTGATGCATCTCAGTACAGTGGAGGGAAAAGATGCTAAGCCAGGAGTTCCAGCTCTTCAGGGACCCAGACTCCAAGCTCGGCAGCAGGGCTGGGCTGCTTGGTCCTTAATCACTTGGGGAGGGAGGTGGGGGTGCCATGGAGGGAGCTGCCAGGAGTGCAGTGTGCCACCTTGCCCCAAGGAGGGTCCTGGAAGGGTATCCTGGATGGGGTGGGGGCACCCACTGTGACCACAGCCCCAGCCAAACAATACTTAAACATCTGAGTTTGGAGCAGAGAAAGGCTTATTGCAGAGCCATGTAAGGAGAAGTTTGACTCATGCCCCTCAAAACCCAAAAAAAGTCTTTGTTGTTATTCTTTACAGCTTTTAGGGGAACTGCCAACTTCAGTTTTATCAAAAAATCCATTTCTCAATGAATGACCTCAATCCCTACTGAGTTCATAAAAATGTGATTTTGGCCAGGATATCAAAAGTGTATTCTGTTCGGTAATTTGAAGAGCAATTAAAGTGCTAGTTATAAAAAAAAAAAAAAAAAAAAAAAAAAAAAAAAGGGGCTTCCCTGGTGGCGCAGTGGTTGCGCATCCGCCTGCCGATGCAGGGGAACCGGGTTCGCGCCCCGGTCTGGGAGGATCCCACATGCCGCGGAGCGGCTGGGCCCGTGAGCCATGGCCGCTGAGCCTGCGCTCCGCAATGGGAGAGGCCGCAGCAGAGGGAGGCCCGCATACCACAAAAAAAATAAAAATAAAATAAAGTGCTAGTTATATGTTATTCCTCTGATCCAATAGGAGGTTACTTCTGCTAACCTGTGGTCAGCTTTTGAGTGAAGTTGTTATACCCTTGTAACCTATGAATATGTATTAAGTGATTGAAGTCCTGACCTTTGTATGATACTAGAGATGTACTCTGATCATGTTTTCCAAACAAAGACATGGTAACCAAGGATCTTTTCTGATTTATGAATTTATTCATATGAAACATCTTAGATGGAGATATAAAAATAAGTACCAATTTATTATGCATTTATCAAATTGTGTGTTTTGAAAAAGAGCAAAATGAAATGTGGTTGAGATTGTTCCAGAAATTCTGGACCTTATGTAGGTGTAACCTCATAGGATGGTTGTGGGGATTAAAAGAGATAATATATATGAGAGCTGATGCTGCTTTACAAATATCAGGGATTATATGTTCCTGCCTATTTGTTCAGTTAATGGGATATGATTTTTCAGTTGACATATATTATAATTTCAGTAATGTGATTTTTTTTTCCATTTACACTTGCTCTTTAATAGAAAAGGGCTTAAACACATTGATTTTGAGTTTCTGTCATTCTCTTCCTTTGGCCTCTCTTTTTAAGAACATCCAGGGTCTGTAAATAAAATTTAAGTGCATCAGAAGTATTGATACTTAAAGGAGTCCATTCCTAAGTCTTTCAAAAAGAGTATTCTAAAACAATTTGAATCATCATCTCTAAATTATTCATTTTCTAAGTTGGTACGTAGGTAAATTATGGAACAAGAAGATCTGCCTCTACACTGATCCCTAGACAGTGTCAATGATTCTTAAGTTCTCTCTCTTCCCATCTCACTGAGCAGTATCTATCCAGGGTGCCTGAACCTAAGCTTCTGCCTTGAGACACAGAGGCCATTTGGACTGACAGAAGAAAGTTGACTTCTGTTTTCTGAACATTTTGTTTTGGAGAACTGTGGTGAATTACAGGGGAGGAAGGAGAACAGGTCTGAAGGCAGTTCTTAGCAATTTTGTTTTAAGGACAGTGCTTTATTTTAAAGTTAAGGGGACAAAATGTGGGATAGATCCATTTGAATATTAGGACTATAAAGGGACCCTGAAGACCTTCTGGTTGAGGCTCTTCATTTTACATAAAGTCCTTTTGTGCATGCTGCAGTAGTGGTAACAGATTTGCATTTCTCTAACTCCATTCCCACTCATCTGCTCTTTGGAACTTTCGTCCGCCACCACCAACCTATCCCCACAGTTCTTCTTGTCTCACTTGTGCTTTGCAAACTCATCTTCTTAGTTATATAATCTGGCATTGGCCATTTCCCTCCTTTATTACTGCTGAGATCATTGTATTGGGGCTAGAAACAAGCAGGTCTGCCTCTTAAATTTAGATCTGTATTCAGGGAATATGGAATCAGGCTATGTGCCAGTATGGGGCAATGTACTTTTATCTCATTCAGTCATTATTCTAACTCTGTGAATGATGGATATTATTATTTCCATTTATTAGGGGATTAGGAAACAGGCACAGAATGTGGTAAGTGACCAAGCTGACACTTAAATCTAGGTCTGTTGGGTTAAGTCTGCACCTCAGGGAATGGGGACCTGTTTTATGTGAGATGTTAAAGACAGCAGCAAGTTGTACTTGTCTTTACATCACTGATGTTGACTTAGCTCTTCTAACCTCTCCTGAGTTCCTTCGTTATTGACAATCTTTCCTTTCTACTGGGTGGTAAGCTGCTTTTTAATCCTATAGGATCTTGCTTTACTGCCTTAAGTACAGTTTTCTGGGTGAATAATTATTTTCAAAATAATTGGAAAATCTATTATCAATGTATGTGAAAAGGGATTTTATTCTTATCTTTAAAGATGTATGGTTGGAAACCATGGTTGAGGGAACTGAATGGTACAGTCTTTGCTGAAGATGTAGATGGTTAAGGAAAGTTATTACTATAAATTGGCCAGAGAAAGCTGGGTTGTTCTCAATGCAAAGTTTGTGGGAACTCAAATGCTGCCTATGTTCCCAAATGTCCAAATGTAATCTTATCCAGGAAAAACAATGTAATGGATCTTGTCCATTACATTGTAGCAATGTAATGGATTTGGGGAGGCAAACAAGAGTCCCTTTTAAGGAACAACTCTGATTTATGTATTTTTCAGACACCCAGTTTAGCAACCCAGAGGAAACAGAACCTTCTAGTCCTGGTCTGTGCCTCCTGTTTTCTCTGAAATGTGGCTTCGGTGAATTTTGGGCTGCCACCAGAGGGCAGCAAAGGAATAGATAAATGTTTCCCTCTACCTCTGCTTTCTGGAATGATAGGTAGGTAGGTAGATAGATAGATAGATAGATAGATAGATAGATAGATAGATAGATAGATAGAAAGAGTAGGTAGATGATAGATATTTTAAGTAAATATAAATATAGATTTATACTTAACAGATTTATATTTTATATATTTAAAAATATATCTCTATGTATCTATCTACATATATACATATAGGTACACACACACATGTGCGCACACACGTGGAGAGAGAGAATCTAATTAAGCCAGGTTTATACGTCATTGCCTTTAAATTCTGAAATGATAGAGTTAAGCTAAAAGTTATTAAAATAACATTTGTATTAGCCTGTACATGTGAGGATACTTTCAGAGTATAATATGCAGTTAACTGGGGATTTGACAAGCATTTCAAATGAATCTTCAGAAAAATATATCTTTAAGTAGTGAGTATTAAAAGCAAAGTGTAACCTGAAGAAAAATGTCTTTGTGCAAAGAATTATCAGATTGAGAAATTTCAGATATGTTCATTAGTCATAGTGAATCTTTGAAAACATAGATTTAAGCTTTAAGTTTTCAATTGTAGCTAAACCAAGATCTTCACACATTTCCCAAAAGACTAGTTCTCTTCATTTTGAAGTGAGCTCAGGACCTATTTGAAGTGAATAAGCATGTCCAAGCCTGATGAGATAGTGTGATAAGTGTAGGATACAGCTGTGAGCTGGGGTTTACACCTCAGTGTTCAGAGAGCTGAAACATTCCCCATGAGTCACCCTTTTGATTCTTGTCAACCTAAGAATTATTCTCAAGGCTCAGCAAAAGGCGGGAATACCCTCTCCCTTCCTTTTCCCCTTTCCAGCCAGCACTGAAACAAAAATTACAATACAATGAACAATAGTTGGCATTTATCTAGAGCTTGCTATGTGCCACAGACTGTGCTAAATGTTTGACATTCAACATCTTCAACATCTCATTGAATCCTCATAACTTTTATGAGGTATTTCCTCATTTTACTTAGAGGTAACTGAGGTCTAGAGAGATTAGATTTGTTATGGATATCGAAGTCAAATATCTGTTTTTATTGTATTTTTGGAGCCTTCTGATTTGCTTGAGAGAGAGAGAGAGAGAATGAAAATGAGAGAATGAATATAGAATCAGAGATTTTGAGAATTTTAAAAGCTCTCCGAAATCATATAGCCCGTTCCCCTCAATGGCCAGTGATTTTCTCATACCATATACTTTTGCCTTTGCTATTCTCCTTTGGGTGTTCTGAGTCTCAGCTTTGAACATCAGAGTCTGGGTAATACAGTTAAGACTGGGGCCACTGTGCTAGCAGGTCAGGTATGTGTACTTTGAAGTAGACTGAGTTCCTCAGTCTGGTGATACTGCCTATAAGGATTTTGGGAACCAGGAATCAGTGGAGGAGCATTGAGATTAGATGAACTTTTTCTTTGCTCTGAGATTTTGGGACTGATGGCTGAGTCACTGCTACTTTTTTGGATTAAGACTTTTAAAAATAACCCTGAAAATACCTAGGCCACCTCTGTAGGTTTTCCAAATATCCCTACAGGTGAGAATATTATAGAAAGAATGGAAAAATAGCTTTGGAAGCAGATGACCCTGAGGTTGAATCCAAGCTCCGTCCTTTGCTAGCCGAGTAGTCTTCAACAAGCCACTCTACCTCCCTGAGCCTTGTTTCCTTCATTTTAAAAATGGGGCTAATAATTAGGCTTACCTCAGTTGTTGGGAGGGTTCAACGAGATAAATATATCAAGTACTTTGTACATAGTATTGCCCACCAAATTCTAATGCCTTCCCACCCCTGTATTATATTGACAGGAGATTAACTTTATCTTAGTGGTGACATTCTTCCATAATCCCTGGTATATGTTAAATATTTGCAGTCAAAGTGGTGTTTTCTAGAAGTCCTTAGATCATTGTTAATTCATGGTTGTTAGATGATGCAGAACTCTTCACTTCTCCAGCCTGAAAGTGTCCTAAATAGATCTAAAAGGAAAACTCCACTTAAAACCTGTCATTCCACTCTTAGTAGAAAGCATAAATCCATGCCAAGCGGATGGAGGTGTCCTTAGCAGGATCTGACTTCATTCTTTCCTCAGTATCCTCTTCCCAATGCAACTGGCCAGAGGAAGGGACTGACAGAGCATGGATTATAGACATATAAGATATAATCAGTGGGAGTATAAAAGAGTTTCATATAGGAGGTACGGTGTTTTAAGGGGATAGGGCACCAGATTGGGGATTAGAATTCTTCGGTTCTAGTCTAAGTTCTACCACCTACTAGAATTGGAGCCTTGGGCAAATCACTTCCTCTCTTTGGACATCAGTTTTCCCTTAAGTATATTGTATGTGTAGGACTAGATAGGATTCTAGAATGTGTCATGTAGAAGAACCTTAAAGTCTACGTGTTGCAGAGACCAAAGACAGGCCTGGTGACAGCCCTCTTTAAAAAATGTTGGCTCTTAGTAACAACAGACATGACATTTTCAAAGTTCTGTGCATACTCTAAGATAACTTGGTGACACACTTGATGTTTAAAGTGGTCTCTGCCAAATGCTAAGAGCTCATTATTTTTTACCCCATCATCACCTTTGTTTCTAATGGAGTTCAGAGTATAGTTTTTCTAATATAACCAGACCTCAGAAAGTGCAACACAGCCTCAGCCAGAGTGTAAATGGAGACTCAGTGGAAAGCTGAGATTCGTCGGGGCCAAGTCTTATATCTTTCATTTACAGAAAGGCGAGATGCTTTTTGTACAATCTGATATTTGCAGCCCTGAAGAGGCATCTGGGGAGAATCTGGATGGTTACTCAGTTCTGCCAAAATTTCCAAGAGTTTGGATGACTGTGAATCTCATGGCTTTTGGCAGTTGAAAAATGATTGTGTTGTGTTAAATCTCTTCTCTTTTTCATGCCTAAAGACTTGACAGAGAAGAAACCGGGAGGGGGGTTAATATGTGATCAAACTCAGTCAAGAGTTTCATGAACCCCCTTCCCAGTGAAGTTGATACTTCTCCTGTCTGTGCCTCAAAGCACAACAAATGTTATCATCCAGCTTTTGTCCTCAGGAACCTTCAGAAGAAGGATTTCCAGGAGTTGGACTCCTGACCACCCCAGATAATAGCCAAGGCCCAACGAGTGAAATAGTATCCCGTGGATATTGAGTTCTCTTAGCCCAGGCCTTTAGAATTCAACTCAGCTAATATCCACTCAGGGCTAACCATGTTCCCAGAAAAAAAATATCATTGGTTTGCCCCCAGACTCTGCACTGGCTACCCTCTGTGATTTTTCCTGAAGTCACTATCAAAGACCACAAAATTCTACGTGTTCTTAACCAGTCTACAGAAAACCAAATCAGTCTGCCTTCTTTCTGGAGTTTTGGAAGGTGGGAAAATAAGTTTGGATTGATACTGTTTCCACCCAAGGAATTATTTTTTAAACTTAAAATGTTTCCTTCTATGTTATATAGTGGAAAGAGTGTTAATCTTGAAGTCAGACAAATCTGAGTTCATACCATAGCCCTGCCACTTATGCCTTCTCCTGCTACTGCTATCACTTCCCCTTTACAATGATTGCATGAGATACAGAGGAGCTAGTTTTGTATCCTGTGCCACCTGGTATTTGGCTCCATCCACCCCTATAAGAAAGCCCCACACATTATGACTGTCCTATTCCTTTAGGATTTATTTCTTCTATCTTCAGAGGGTATATAGTTATTCATTTCTCAGAATATGCTTTTCATGGATACTCAAGAAGTCAAAAGAGAATTAAGTAAAACAGAGTTTCTTTTCTTGGGCCTCTCTTAACACCTTTTCATCTCTAAAAGTTTCCCTCTCATTAAAATTGGGTTGTCAAAATTAAGTCCAGAGATCTTGGGCCCATCATCTATTCTTCTTCCTCTCTTAAGAGAAACTATAGATGTTTTGCCAGGTTTTCATTCCCAAGCCACTAGTTATATCTTAGTTTGTAGTCCTCTTTTCAAAGAATTGATGATACAAATTAAGTTTCATAAATACTAAATTCTTATCACATACCAGGCAAAGTTTTAGGCACTGGGGATACACTTGTAAATAAAACAAAGGCCTTTATTTCATGGATCTTATATTCTATCAGGGAGGGACAAATGATAAACAAGTCAATATATTTCTCAGGTGGTGATAAATGCTCTGCAGAAAAAACAAGGTAAGGGATGGATATCTTATAGAAGGTGGTGTTAATATGATACTTAGGCAGAAAACTGAATAAAATAAGGGTATTAGCCATGGTGGATATCTTGGGAAAGAGCAATTCCAAGAATAGTAAACAATGAGTGCAAAGGTCATGAGGCAGAAGTGTGCTTGGCATGTTTAACAGCAAAGAGGCCAAAGTGGCTAAGGTTGAATGAGCAAGGAGAACATATTTACTCCATTTCTTTTCCCAAAGGGAATAGCAGTAGCACATAGGTTAAAAAGAGATCTGATGTGGGGCATTTGGAGGGCCCACAGAACAGAGAGGGAGATAAGTGGATTCTTCCTACTATAGCAATTGCCAGTATTTCCACATTAAATCTTGGCTCCAAGGTTTACATCTGTAGTCCAGCTTTGGGGAGGATGTTGCAATCCATTTTGACTGTAGGGTTATCCAGGCCATGTTTTAATTTTAGAAGGACACACAGAAGGAAGTAGCCCCTCTGTTTTTCTAGTCTCTTCTCATTTAGAGAGACTGTGGTTTTAAGCCTACTGAGCATCTTCTCTGAACACTGCCTATGGGCACATTGGCAGAACTGGTCTCAAAATGTTCTCAACCAATGTCTCAGTCTACCTGGAGGAGACAGAGCCTATAGAGATGCTACCCTGTTCAGGGGGATTTGGTGGCTCTCATTACAAACCCCCAAAGTTAGTGACCCCTTATCCTTCTTGGGGCCTGTGTAGCTCCTTGAAGATGAGCAGGCTGCAAGGAAGGAGTTTGTCGATGAGAAGCCAATAATTGGTGTAACTAAAGGAGAGAAATAAAATAATTTAATCTGGCAGAGACCTTGAAGAGCCATCACGTCCACAAATTTTGATTTGCATAGCACATAACCACTTCATCCCTTATTGCTTTAATCTCAACCTCCCTCTGTCCCCCAATTCCTTCCCCTTCCATCTCGCCTCTCCCTCCCTCTCTCCCTGCTTCTCTCCAAGGAAATGTGAGTTTAAGTCCTCTTTAGGGTTGCAATAGTTACCATTTATAGAATGCTTAATATGTTCCAGACTAGGCTCTTTACATACATCGTCTCATTCAATCATCACAACAACCCTATGAGGTAGATGGTATTATTATCACTATTTTGTAACTGAGGTTTGCAAAATGCAAACTGAGCCTCAAGTTTGAGGCTCATATAGTTTAAGTACTTTGCCCAAGGTTGCATAGGTAGTAAGTGGAAAAGCCTCTACATAGCTGATTCTGACTCAAAGCTAGCTCTTTAATCTCTATGTTATACTCTATTTCCCCAATTCCAGTTGGAGAAGAAGCAAGTGAGAAAAGTCTCTATTGTTTAATAGGCCTTGAGGGGCCTGACAGCCAAGATCCATCCATTCATTCTAAAAAATATTGAGCTGCTTCCTCTTGCCTGGTGTCCTAGTAAGGGCCTAGCTTGTAGAGATGAATGAGACAAAAATCTCTAGTGGCAGGAAGCTCATGATACTGGTAGGGAATTTGGAGCAACTAACACTCAGAGTACAGTGTAATAACTACTGTGATGAAGATGTACATCAGATGTTATGGGAGCAAATGGAAGTGGAACATATCTCTGTCATGGGAGTCAGCTAAGGCTTCACACAGTGTTAATGAATGAGTTGAGACCCAAAAGTTAAAAGGGAATGAATTAATTAAGGTACAGGCTAACTTCCTGTAACAAAGAGCACAGCAAATTCAGTGGATTAAATAAGAGAGAAGTTCATTTTGCTTTCATGTAAAAGTCCAGTTGTGAACAGTCGAAAATCGGTGGAGTAGCTCTGCCATCCTTACCACTTGGCCTTAATGTTTGGGTCCTACATACCTGTTCCATTGGTCTTCATCAAAGAGAAGGGGAAAAGAGACAATGGAATGCAGACAATTTCTTTATAAAAACATGATCCAGAAGTTTGTGTACATCACTTCCACTTATATTTTATTGTTTAAAACTAAAGTGCATGGCCTTACCTAGCTATAAGGGAAGCTGGAAAATGTAGGTAGGGGTATTCAGCTAAAACTCAGTGACTTCTATTATTAAAAGGAAGAAGGGCAAATGGATACCGTAGTATAGGGTGAAGGTAGGACTAAATGGAAGATGAGACTGGAGATTGTAGGCAGTAGCCAGATTATAGAGCACCTTGTGTACTAACTACAGAGTTTGGACTTTGTCTCAACAGTATTGTGGAGTCACTAAAATATTATAAGCAGAGGAGTAAGACAATTATATTTTGAGTTTAGTTATTGATACTTTGGTAGACAGATTAAAGAAAAGAGTGACATGAGGCACAGAGAACAGTTAGAAGACCACTGTAGTAATATTAGAGAGACATAATGAGACTCTGAACTGAGGCAGTGGCAGGGAAGAGAGGGGACAAATTAAAGAGATATTAAGGAAGTATAATTGATGGAACTTATTGACTTAATGGATATGGGATGTGAGAGAGAGGGAGGATGCTAGAAATGCCCAGATTTCTAGCTTGGACATTAGCATTATTTTAAGAAATAAACAGTTACAAGAAAAGAGTTAAATATTTTTAATTTTAGAAATGTTGAGGTTGAGATACCTCTGGGATATCCAGATGGCAGTATTGAGTAGGCAATTGTATATATTGGTATAGAAACTATTAGAGAAAACTGATAGTGTAAGCCATGAGAGTACATGAAATTGTTGAGAGAGAGAATGAGTCTAGACTAGTGAGATCATTAGAGGACTGAGAATACAATACTGGGGAAGATCAACATTTAGGAAGAGCCAGTAAAAGAGACTGGGCAGTGTTCAGAGATGTGGAAATATAGTTATTCAGAAAGGTAAACAAGGATAAAGAAGATGTGGTACATATATACAATGGAATATTACTCAGCCATAAAAAGAAATGAAATTGAGTTATTTGTAGCAAGGTGGATGGAACTAGAGACTGTCATACAGAGTGAAACACAGGGAGGGGGAAGGGTAAGCTGGGACGAAGTGAGAGAGTGGCATGGACATATATACACTACCAAATGTAAAATAGGTAGCTAGTGGGAAGCAGCCACATAGTACAGGGAGATCAACTTGTTGCTTTGTGTCCACCTAGAGGGGTGGGATAGGGAAGGTGGGAGGGAGAAGCAAGAGGGAGGAGATATGGGGATGTATGTATATGTATAGCTGATTCACTTTGTTATGCAGCAGAAACTAACACACCCTTGTAAAGCAATTATACTCCAATAAAGATGTTTAAAAAATAAATAAATAAAAATAAAATCACCCAGTTAGTTCTCCCTTCTCACCTGGGAGAAGGGAGAACTAACTAACACAATTTAACACATGATTTTATTCAGATATGATTTAGACACAGCATGAACAATACCTCGAAAATTTTATTTTTCCTGTATTTATTCCAAATGACAAGTATTTAAAAATAAAATCACTCAGTTAGTTCTCCCTTAAAAAAAAAAGGGGCTTCCCTATACACTACCAAATGTAAAATAGGTAGCTAGTGGGAAGCAGCCACATAGTACAGGGAGATCAACTTGTTGCTTTGTGTCCACCTAGAGGGGTGGGATAGGGAAGGTGGGAGGGAGAAGCAAGAGGGAGGAGATATGGGGATGTATGTATATGTATAGCTGATTCACTTTGTTATGCAGCAGAAACTAACACACCCTTGTAAAGCAATTATACTCCAATAAAGATGTTTAAAAAATAAATAAATAAAAATAAAATCACCCAGTTAGTTCTCCCTTCTCACCTGGGAGAAGGGAGAACTAACTAACACAATTTAACACATGATTTTATTCAGATATGATTTAGACACAGCATGAACAATACCTCGAAAATTTTATTTTTCCTGTATTTATTCCAAATGACAAGTATTTAAAAATAAAATCACTCAGTTAGTTCTCCCTTAAAAAAAAAAGGGGCTTCCCTGGTGGCGCAGTGGTTGAGAGTCCACCTGCCGATGCAGGGGACATGGGTTCGTGCCCTGGTCCGGGAAGATCCCACATGCTGTGGAGTGGCTAGGCCCGTGAGCCATGGCTGCTGAGCCTGTGTGTCTGGAGCATGTGCTCCGCAACGGGAGAGGCCACAACAGCGAGAGGCCTGCGTACCTCAAAAAAAAAAAAAAAAAAAAAAAGAAAGGTAAACAATAAAGCATTCTTAGATCAGGAATGTCAGCTTGTATCAAGTGCTGCAGCAAAGTAAAAGTAAGGATTGAAAAGTACCCACAGATTTGGGAATTAGGAGGTTAGTGGTGATTGTTATGAAAACAGTTACAGAAAAGCAGTGTGGACAGAGACCAGGTTGAACAGCAAATGGGATACAAAGAAGTGGAGGCTGGGGGATTGTGGAATAACATCAACAAGATGGCAGTGTAGGAATTTCTAGCACGACTCCCCTTCCCCAAATAACAATTTGAACAACTATCTGCACACAAAAATATCTTCACAATAGCTAAGGAATCCAGGTGAGGGATTACAATACCTGGTGAAGCACAGAAATAAGAAAAACAATGAGGAAAAAAGATAGAGTCACCTGTCTTTCACCCCTCTCCCAAGCTCCAGCAGCCCATTGTGGAGAGACACACTCCTCATGGGAGAGGAGAGTGAAGTGAGCATCTGATTTCACTGTTAACCCCAGTACTGGCTGGCCCCAGCATCAGACCTACTACTGCAGACTTAGGTGTCTCCCATGGCCCCAGGCTCCCAGTGGGCTCCTGTAAACCCAGGCCCCTAGCCCACCCAGTTATCCACCAGCTTCTGTGGCCCCAGGCAGTTCCCACAGTCTCAGACAGCTCCTGTAGCACCAGGCTCCCAGCAGGTTCCTGCAAACCCAAGCTCCCAAAACACTCAACATCACCCAGCACCTATATCCCCAAGCAGCTCCCAAGGCATGAGGCAACAAGTGGGCTCCCACAAACCCAGGCTCCTGGCCCACCCCATTGTCAGCCAGCTCTGATGTCACCAGGTTACTGGTGAGTTCCTATGAATGCAGTTTCCTGGTCCATTCCAGAATGGGTCAGCCCCCATAGACCTAGCATCTAGACCAGCTCACATAGACCAAGGCTCCCAGCCTAACTCAGTGCCAGGATTTGCCCCTATGGCTCAGGGTCCAGGCAGGCTCCTGTCGACCCAGGCTTCTGGCCCATCTCAGTGCCAGGCAAGCACCTGTGGCCTCAGCTTATAGACTGGCTCCCAGAGAACCAGACTTCTGGCCTGAACTAGCAACAGGCTGACCTCCATAGACTTAATCTCCAGGCTGGCCCTTGAGACCCCGGATTACAGGCCACCTTCCATGGCACTAGGCTCCAGGTTTGCCCAAAGGGCAGGCCAGCCCCCATCGCCCTAGGTTTTAGTCCAGTCCCTATGAAATCAGCCTCCTGGCCCATCTGGCACCAGAATAGTCCCCATGGACCCAGATGGTAGGCCCACCCCAGTGATCCCCTGAGCCTGGTCAGCCCCCATGGACCCAGATCCAAATTCATCCACATGAACCCAGATCACAGGCCCATCACTGCAGACTCAGTTTCAGGCCTACCTCAGTGAATCCAAACCCCACGTCCATACCCTTGGATCCAAACACCAGGCCTGCCTGCCTGCTGACCAAGGCACCAGACCTGCCTGCCCAAGAACTCAAGCAGTAAGTCTCCTGCTGGACACCACCATATGGCCCACCCAGAATCTCAGAATGAGAATATGGAGAAAAGGGAACCCTAGTACACTGTTGGTGGGAATGTAAACTGGTGCAGCCAATATAGAAGGCAGTATGGCTGTTTCTCAAAAAACTAAAAATTGGACTACCATATGATCCAGCAATTCGACTCCTGGGTATATATCTGAAGAAAATGAAAACATTAATTTGAAAAGGTACATGCACCCCAATGTTCTTCACAGCATTATTTACAATAACCAAGATATGGAAGCAACCTAAGTGTCCATCAATAGATGAATGAAGTAAATGGCAAATTTTCAGTCTTTTTTATGGCTAATAGTCCATTGTCTGTATATATATATATATATATATATATATATATATATATATATATATATATACAGACAATGGACTATTAGCCATAAAAAAGACTGAAAATTTGCCATTTGCAACAACATGGATAGATTTAGAGGGTATTATGCTAAGTGAAATATGTCAGACAAAGACAAATCGTGTATGTTATCACTTATATGTGGAATCTAAAAAATAAAACAATTGAATAAAATATAACAAAACAGAAACACTCACCAATATAGAGAACAAACTAATGGTTATCAGTGGGATGAGGGAAATGGGGAGGAGCAATATAGGGGTAGGTGATTAAGAGGCATGTATGTATACTATATATAAAATAAATAAGCTACAAGGATATATTGTATAGCACATGGAATATAGCCAATATTTTATAATAACTTTAAATGGAATATAATATGTAAAAATATTGAATCACTATGTTGTATACCTGAAAATAATATAATACTGTAAATCAATTATACTTTCATTAAAAAAAAGAAATTCAATGGACTATAAGAAAACAAAGATAAACAAGTAAATGAAATTAGGAAAGCAATGCATGAACAAAATGAGAAGTTCAACAAATGAACAGAAACCATTAAAAAAAAAAAAACCAGAAATCCTAGAGTTCAAAAAACAATGACTGGACTGAAGAATTCAATAGAGAGCTTCAATATCACACTCTACCAAATAGAAGAAAGAATTCGTGAATTAGAAGAGTCATTTGAGATCATCCATTCAGAGGAGCAAAAAGAAAAGAGAATGAAAGAGAATGGAGAGAGTCTATGTGAATTATGGGGTCCATTAAAAGAATCTATGCATTATTGGAGTCCCAGAAATCTGAGGAGAAGAATGGGAGAAAGCTTATTTAAAGAAATAATGGCTGAGAACTTCTTAAATCTAGGGATACACTTATGAAGCTAACTATCTCAAAATGTCAACCCAAAACAGTCTTCTCCAAGACACATTATGATGAAACAGTCTAAAATCAAAGACAGATAATTCTAAAAGCAGCCAGAGGGAAAAAAACCCTCACATATGAAGGAAGCATTATAAGGCTATCAGCAGATTCCTCAGCAGACACCTTGCAGGTCAGGAGAGTGTTGGATGATATATGCAAAATGCTGAAAGAAGAAAAAAAAAACCTTCAACCATGAATATTTTACCTGGCAAAGTCATCTTTCAGAAATGAAGGAGAGATAAAGACGTTACCAAACAAACAAAAGCTGAGGGAGTTTATCAACACTAGACCTGCCTTTCAAGAATACTGAAAGGAGTTCTTCAAGCTGAAATGAAAGGACACTAATTAGTAATCCAAAAATATATAAAAATATAAAACCTACTGGTAGAGGTAAGTATATAGTGAAATTCAGAATACTCTAATACTGCAATATGGTGGTGTGTTAATTATGTAACTCTAATGTAAGCTCATTCTTCTCAAATGCACATGGAACTTTGTCTAGGATAGATAATAAGTTAAGTCATAAAATAAATGTAAGCAAATGTAAGAAGATTGAAATCGTACCAAGTATTTTTCTGATCACAATGTTATGAAACTAGAAATCAATTACAGGAAGAAAACTGGAAAATTTACAAATATGTGGGAAACAACACACATCTGAACAACCAATGGGTCAAGCAAGAAATCAAAAGGGAGGTCAAAAACTATCTTGAAAGACATGACAATAGAAAAACAACCAATCAAAACTTATGGGATGCAGAAAAGGCAGTTCTAAGAGGGGAATTTTACAGTGATAAACATTTACGTTAGACAAAAGAAAGATCACAAATAAACGTTCTAATTTAACACCTCAAGAAACTGGAAAAAGAACAAACTCAGCCCAACGTTTGCAGAAGGAAGGGCATAAAAGAGATCAGAGCAGAAATAAGTGAAATAGAGACCAGATAAACAATAGAAACATAAATGAAACTAAGTTGAGTTTTTTAAAAGATAAATAAAACTAAAAACCTTTAGCTGGACTAAGAAATAAAGAGAGAAGATGCAAATGTATAAATCAGAAATGAAAAGGGATACATGACAGAAATACAAAGGATAATAAGAGACTACAATGAATAATCATATGTCAACAAATTGGAAAACCTAGAAAAATGGATAAATTCCTAGAAACATACAAGCTACCAAGACTGAATCATGAAGAAATAGAAAATCTGAACAGACTAATAGTGAGTGAGGAGATTGAATCAGTATTCAGAAGTCTGCCAAAAAAAAAAGCTCAGGTCCAGATTGTTTCATTGGTGAATTCTACCAAACACTAAAAGTAGAATTAATGCCAATTATTCTCAATTCAAAAAATTTGAAAGGAAAGGAACACTCCCAAACTCATTTTATGAGGCCAGCATTACCCTGATGCCAAAGCCAGATAAGGACTCTACAAAAAAAAAAAAAAAAAAAAAAAAGAAGGAGGAGGAGGAGGAGGAAAGAAAGAAAACTATAAGCCATAGGCCAATATACCTGATAAATATAGAAGCATAAATTCTCCACAAAATACTAGCATACTTAATTGAACAGCACTTTAAAAGAGTCATAGACCATAATCAAGTGGAATTTACCCCTGGGATGCAAGGATGGCTCAACATATGCAAATCAAGAAATGTGATACACCACATTAATAGAATGGAAAATAAAAATCTCAATATATGCAGAAAATGCATTTGCCAAAATTCAGCATCCTTTCATGATAAACTCTCAGCAAATTGGGTATGGAAAGAACAAACTTCAACATTACCAAGACCATATAGGAAAAGCCCACAGCTAACATCATACTCGATGGCCAAAGGTGGACAGATGTCCTTCTAAGATCAGGAACAAGATAAGGATGCTCATTGTGACCACTACTATTCAACACAGTACTGGAATCCTAGCCAGAGCATTTGACCAAGAAAATAAATAAAATACATCAAAATTAGAAAGGGCTATGAATTTCTGATAATTCTTTTTTTATTATTATATTTTAACATCTTTATTGGAGTATAATTGCTTTACAATGGTATGTTAGTTTCTGCTTTATAACAAAGTGAATCAGTTATACATATACACATTTTCCCATATCTCTTCCCTCTTGCGTCTCCCTCCCTCCCACCCTCCCTATCCCACCCCTCTAGGTGGTCACAAAGCATCGAGCTGATCTCACTGTGCTATGCGGCTGCTTCCCACTTGCTATCTATTCTACGTTTCATAGTGTATATATATCCATGGCACTTTCTCACTTTGTCACATCCTACCCTTCCCCTTCCCCACATTCTCAAGTCCATTCTCTAGTAGTTCTGCATCTCCATTCCCGTATTACCCCTAGGTTCTTCATGACGTTTTTTTTTCCCTTAGATTCCATATATATGTGTTAGCATACGGTATTTGTTTTTCTCTTTCTGATTTACTTCACTCTGTAAGACAGACTCTAGGTCCATCCACCTCACTACAAATAACTCAATTTCTTTTCTTTTTATGTCTGAGTAATATTCCATTGTATATATGTGCCACATCTTCTTTATCCATTCATCCAATGATGGACACTTAGGTTGCTTCCATGTCCTGGCTCTCGTAAATAGAGCTGCAATGAACATTTTGGTACATGACTCTTTGAATTATGGTTTTCTCAGGGTATATGCCCAGTAGTGGGAATGCTGGGTAATATGGTAGTTCTCTTTGTAGTTTTTTAAGGAACCTCCATACTGTTCTCCATAGTGGCTGTATCAATTTACATTCCCACCAGCAGTGGAAGAGTGTTCCCTTTTCTCCACACCCTCTCCATCATTTATTGTTTCGAGATTTTTTGATGATGGTCATTCTGACCAGTATGAGGTGATACCTCATTGTGGTTTTGATTTGCATTTCTCTAATGATTAATGATGTTGAGCATCTTTTCATGTGTTTGTTGACAATCTATATGTCTTCTTTGGAAAAATGTCTATTTAGGTCTTCTGCCCATTTTTGGATTGAGTTGTTTGTTTTTTTGATATTGAGCTGCATGAGATGCTTGTAAATTATGGAGATTAGTCCTTTGTCAGTTGCTTCATTTGCAAATATTTTCTCCCATTCTGCGGGTTGTCTTTTGGTCTTGTTTATGGTATCCTTTGCTGTGCAAAAGCTTTTAAGTTTCATTAGGTCCCATTTGTTTATTTTTATTTTTATTTCCATTTCTCTAGGAGGTGGGTCAAAAAGGATCTTGCTGTTATTTATGTCATAGAGTTTTATGCCTATGTTTCCTCTAGGAGTTTGATAGTTTCTGACCTTACATTTAGGTCTTTATCCCATTTTGAGCTTATTTTTGCGTATGGTGTTAGGGAGGGTTCTAATCTCATACTTTTCCATGTAACCGTCCAGTTTTCCCAGCACCACTTATTGAAGAGGCTGTCTTTTCTCCTCTGTATATTCTTGCCTCCTTTATCAATGATAAGGTGACCATATGTGTGTGGGTTTATCTCTGGGCTTTCTATCCTATTCCATTGATCTATTTTTCAATTTTTGTACCCATACCATACTGTCTTGATTACTATGGCTTTCTAGTATTGTCTTAAGTCAGGGAGCCTGATTCCTCCAGCTCCATTTTTCATTCTCAAGATTGCTTTGGGTGTTCGGATTCTTTTGTGTTTCCATACAAATTGTGAAAATTTTTGTTATACTTCTGTGAAAAATGCCAGTGGTAGTTTGATAGGGATTGCACTGAATCTGTAGATTGCTTTCGGTATTAGAGTCATTTTCGCAATGTTGCGAAATGATTCTTCCAATCGAAGAACATGGCATATCTCTCCATCTATTTGTATCTTCTTTAATTTCTATCATCAGTGTCTTATAATTTTCTGCATGCAGGTCTTTTGTCTTCTTATGTAGGTTTATTCCTAGATATTTTATTCTTTTTGTTGCAGTGGTAAATGGGAGTGTTTTCTTAATTTCACTTTCAGAGTTTTCAACATTAGTCTATAGGAATGCCAGAGATTTCTGTGCATTAATTTTGTATCTTGCTACTTTACCACATCTATTGATTAGTTCTAGTAGTTTTCTGATAGCATCTTTAGGATTCTCTATGTATAGAATCATGTCATCTGCAAACAGTGACAGCTTTATTTCTTCTTTTCCGATATGGCTTCATTTTATTTCTTTTTCTTCTCTGATTGCTGTGGCTAAAACTTCCAAAACTATGTTGAATAAGAGTGGTGAGAGTGGGCAACCTTGTCTTCTTCCTGATTTTAGTGGAAATGGTTTCAGTTTTTCACCATTGAGGACAATGTTGGCTGTGGGTTTCTCATATACGGCCTTCATTATGTTGAGGAAAGTTCCATCTATGCCTACTTTCTGCAGTGTTTTTATCATAAATGGGTGTTGACTTCTCTCCAAAGCTTTCTCTGCATCTATTGAGATGATCATATGGTTTTTCTCCTTCATATTATTAACATGGTGTATCACGTTGATTGATTTGCGTATATTGAAGAATTCTTCCATTCCTGGAATAAACCCCACTTGATCATGGTATATGATCCTTTGAATGTGCTGTTGGATTCTGTTTGCTAGTATTTTGTTGAGGATTTTTGCATCTATGTTCATCAGTGATATTGGCCTGTAATTTTCTTTCTTTGTGACATCTTTGTCTGGTTTTGGTATCAGGGTAATGGTGGCCTCATAGAATGAGTTTGGGAATGTTCCTCCCTCTGCTATATTATGGAAGAGTTTGAGAAGGATAGGTGTTAGCTCTTCTCAAAATGTTTGATAGAATTCGCCTGTGAAGCCATCTGGTCC
>NC_041234.1:45446592-45451116 GCF_002837175.3 Physeter macrocephalus | reverse complement strand
TTTTCTTAAATTTACCAAGGCTTGATTTGTGACCCAAGATATGATCTATCCTGGAGAATGTTCCATGAGCACTTGAGAAAAATGTGTATTTTGTTGTTTTTGGATGGAATGTCCTATAAATATCAATTAACTCCATCTTGTTTAATGTATCATTTAAAGCTTGTGTTTCCTTAATTATTTTCATTTTGGATGATCTGTACATTGGTGAAAGTGGGCTGTTTAAGTTCCCTAATATTATTGTGTTACTGTTGATTTCCCCTTTTATCGCTTTTAGTATTTCCCTTATGTATTGAGGTGCTCCTATGTTGGGTGCATAAATATTTACAATTGTTATATCTTCTTCTTCGATCGACCCCTTGATCATTATGTATTGTCCTTCTTTGGCTCTTGTAATAGTCTTTATTTTAAAGTCTATTTTGTCTGATATGAGAATTGCTACTCCAACGTTCTTTTGATTTCCATTTGCATGGAATATCCTTTTCCATCCCCTCACTTTCATTCGGTATGTGTCTCTAGATCTGAAGTGGTTCTCTTGTAGACAGCATATATATGGGTCTTGTTTTTGTATCCATTCAGCCTATCTGTGTCTTTTGGTAGGAGCATTTAATCCATTTACGTTTAAGGTAATTTTCGATATGTATGTTCCTTTTCCCATTTTCTTAACTGTTTTGCGTTTGTTATTGTATGTCTTTTCTTTCTCTGTGTTTCCTTTTTTTTTTCCTTGTATGTGGGCCTCTCACTGTGGCCTCTCCCATTGCAGAACACAGGCTCTGGGCGCACAGGCTCAGCAGCCATGGCTTACATGCCTAGCCACTTGGCGGCATGCGGGATCATCCTGGACCGCGGCACTAACCCGTGTCCCCTGCATCGGCTGGCGGACTCTCAACCACTGCGCCACCAGGGAAGCCTTCTCTTCTGTTTCTTGTCTAGAGAAGTTCCTTTAGCATTTGTTGCAAACCTGGTTTGGTGGTGCTGAACTCTCTCAGCTTTTGCTTGTCTGTAAGGGTTTCAATTTCTCCATGAAATCTGAATGCGATCCTTGCTGGTTAGAGTAATCTTGGTTGTAAGTTTTTCTTCTTCATCACTTTAAATATGTCCTGCCACTCCCATCTGACTTGCAGAGTTTCTGCTGAAAAATCAGCTGTTAACCTTATGGGGATTCCCTTCTGTGTTATTTGTTATTTTTCCCTTGCTGCTTTTAATATGTTTTCTTTGTATTTAATTTTTTTAACATCTTTATTGGAGTATAATTGCTATACAATAGTGTGTTAGTTTCTGCTTTACAACAAAGTGAATCAGTTGTACATATACATATGTTCCCATATCTCTTCCCTCTTGCGTCTCCCTCCCTCCCACCCTCCCTGTCCCACCCCTCTAGATGGTCACAAATCACCTACCTGAACTCGCTGTGCCATGCAGCTGCTTCCCACTAGCTATCCACCCTATGTTTGTTAGTGTATATATGTCCAGACCACTCTCTTACTTTGGCACAGCTTACCCTTCCCCCTCCCCATATCCTCAAGTCCATGCTCTAGTAGGTATGTGTTTTATTCCCGTCCTACCCCTAGTCTCTTCATTACATTTTTTTCCTTAGAATCCATATATATGTGTTAGCATACGGTATTTGTTTTTCTCCTTCTGACTTACTTCACTCAGTATGACAGAGTCCAGGTCCGTCCACCTGACTACAAATAACTCAGTTTCATTACTTTTTATGGCTGAGCACTGTATATTCTTTCCTCCTTTATCAAAGATAAGGTGACCATATGTGCATGGGTTTATCTCTGGGCTTTCTATCTTGTTCCATTGATCTATATTTCTGTTTTTGTGCCAGTACCATACCGTCTTGATTACTGTAGCTTTATAGTATAGTCTGAAGTCAAGGAGCCTGATACCTCCAGCTCCATTTTTCGTTCTCAAGATTGCTTTGGCTATTCGGGGTCTTTTGTGTTTCCATAAAAATTGTGAATTTTTTTGTTCTATTTCTGTAAATAATGCCAGTGGTACTTTGAGAGGGATTGCATTGAATCTGTAGATTGCTTTCAGCAGTAGAGTTATTTTCGCAATGTTGATTCTTCCAATCCAAGAACATGGTATATTTCTCCATCTATTTTTATCATCTTTAATTTCTTTCATCAGTGTTTTATCATTTTCTGCATGCAGGTCTTTTGTCTTCTTAGGCAGGTGTATTCCTAGATATTTTATTCTTTTTGTTGCAGTGGTAAATGGGAGTGTTTTCTTAATTTCACTTTCAGATTATTCAACATTAGTTTATAGGAATGCCAGAGATTTCTGTGCATTAATTTTGTATGCTTCTACTTTACCAAATTCATTGATTAGCTCTAGTAGTTTTCTGGTATGATCTTTTGGATTCTCTGTATATAGAATCATGTCATCTGCAAACAGTGACAGCTTTATTTCTTCTTTTCCGATTTGGATTCCTTTTATTTCTTTTTCTTCTCTGATTTCTGTGGCTAAAACTTCCAAAACTATGTTGATTAAGAGTGGTGATAGTGGGCAACCTTGTCTTCTTCCTGATCTTAGTGGAAATGGTTTCATTTTTTCACCATTGAGGACAATGTTGGCTGTGGGTTTGTCATCTACGGCCTTTATTATGTTGAGGAAATTTCCCTCTATGCCTACTTTCTGCAGTGTTTTTATCATAAATGTGTGTTGAATTTTGTCGAAAGCTTTCTCTGCATCTATTGAGATGATCATATGGTTTTTCTCCTACATATTGTTAATATGGTGTATCACGTTGATTGATCTGCATATATTGAATTATCCTTGCATTTCTGGAATAAACCCCACTTGATCATGGTGTATAATCCTTTTAATGTGCTGTTGGATTCTCTTTGCTAGTATTGTTTTGAGGATTTTTGCATCTATGTTCATCAGTGATATGGGCCTGTAGTTTCCTTTCTTTGTGACGTCTTTGTCTGGTTTTGGTATCAGGGTGATGGTGGCCTCATAGAATGAGTTTGGGAGTGTTCCTCCCTCTGCTATATTATGGAAGAGTTTGAGAAGGAATGGTGTTACCTCTTCTCTAAATGTTTGTTAGAATTCGCCTGTGAAGCCATCTAGTCCTGGGCTTTTGTTTGTTTGAAGATTTTAATCACACTTTCAATTTCAGTGCTTGTGATTTGTCTGTTCATGTTTTCTATTTCTTCCTGATTCTTTCTTGACAGGTTGTGCATTTCTAAGAATTTGTCCATTTCTTCCAGGTTTTCCATTTTATTGGCATAGAGTTGCTTGCAGTAATGTCTCAGGATCTTTTCTATTTCTGCACTGTCAGTTGTTACTTCTCCTTTTTCATTTCTACTTCTATTGATTTAAGTCTTCTCCCTTTTTTTTGATGTGTCTGGCTAATGGTTTATCAATTTTGTTTATCTTGTCAAAGAACCAGCTTTTAGTTTTATTGATCTTTGCTGTCATTTCCTTCATTTCTTTTTCATTTATTTCTGATCTGATATTTACGATTTCTTTCCTTCTACTAAAGTTGAGGTTGTCTTGTTCTTCTTTCTGTAATTGCTTTTTGTGCAAGGTTAGGTTGTTTATTCGAGATGTTTCCTGTTTCTTAACGTAAGTTTTTATTGCTATAAACTTCCCTCTTAGAACTGCTTTTGCTGCATCCCATAGGTTTTGGGTCGTCGTGTCTCCATTGTCATTTGTTTCTAGGTATTTTTTGATTTCCACTTTGATTTCTTCAGTGATCATTTCGTTATTCAGTAGTGTATTGTTTAGCCTCCATGTGTTTGTATTTTTTTCACATCTTTTCCTATAATTGTTATCTAGTCTCATAGCGTTGTGATTGGAAAAGATACTTGATATGATTTCAATTTTCTTAAATTTAGGAAGGCTAGATTCGTGTCCCAAAATGTGATCTATCCTGGAGAATGTTCCATGAGCACTTGAGAAAAATGTGTATTTTGTTGTTTTTGGATGGAATGTCCTATAAATATCAATCAATTAACTCCATCTTGTTTAATGTGTCATTTAAAACGTGTGTTTCCTTTTTAATTTGCATTTTAGATGATCTTTCCATTGGTGAAAGTGGGGTGTTCAATTCCCCTACTATGATTCTGTTACTGTTGATTTTCCCTTTTATGGCTGTTAGTATTTGCCTTATGTATTGAGGTGCTTTTATGTTGGGTGCATAAATATTTACAATTGTTATATCTTCTTCATGTATCGATCCCTTGATCATTATGTAGTGGCCTTCTTTGTCTCTTGTAAGAGTCTTTATTTTAAAGTCTATTTTTTCTGATATGAGAATTGCCACTCCAGCTTTCTTCTGATTTCCATTTGCATGAAATATCGTTTTCCATCCTCTCACTTTCAGTCTGTATGTGTCCCTACGTCTGAAGTGTGTCTCCTGTAGACAGCATATATATGGGTCTTGTTTTTGTATCCATTCAGCCAGTCTGTGTCTTTTGGTGGGAGCATTTAATCCATTTACATTTAAGGTAATTATCGATATGTATGTTCCTATTACCATTTACTTAATTGTTTCGGGTTTGTTCT
>NC_041234.1:45444474-45446273 GCF_002837175.3 Physeter macrocephalus | reverse complement strand
GGCTGTCGGCGCGGACAGCAGAGACGGGCGTGGGACGCTAGGTTTGCTGCTGCCGCCACCAAGAGGCCTGTGTGCGAGCACAGGTCACTCTCCAAACTGCCCCTCCCGGGAGCTCGTGCAGCCCGCCACTGCCGGGGTCCCAGGATCCAGGGACAGCTTGCCCGGGAGAACGTGTGGCGCACCTCAGGCCGGTGCAGCGTCACGCCGGCCTCTGCCGCCACAAGCTCGCCCCGCATTCGTGACCCTCCCTCCCCCCTGCCTGTGCCAGAGCCCCCGAATCAGCTGCTCCTTTAACGCTGGCCTGTCTGAGTGAAGGGCAGACGCCCTCGGACGACCTACACACAGAGGCAGGGCCAAGTCCAAAGCTGAACCCCAGGAGCTGTGCAAACAAAGAGGAGAGGGGGAGGTCTCTCCCAGCAGCCTCAGAAGCAGTGGATTAAAACTCCACAATCAACTTGAAGTGCCCTGCATCTGTGGAAAACCTGAATAGAGAGCGAATCATCCCAAGTTGAGGAGGTGGACGTTGGGAGCAAGATATACTATTATTTTCCCCTTTTTTTTCTTTTTGTGAGTGTGTATGTGTGTGCTGCTGCGTGAGATTTTGTCTGTATAGCTTTGCCTTTACCATTTGTCCTAGGGTTAAACCGACCCGTTTTTTTTTTAACAGAAATTTTTCCTCTTAATAATTATTTTTTATCTTAATAACTATATTTTATCCTACTTTATTTTGTCTTCTTCCTTTCTTCCTTCCTTTCTTCCCTCCTTCCTTCCTACCTTCCTTCCTCCTTCCCTTCCTTCCTCCCTTCTTTCCTCCCTTCCTTCCTTTGGTGGTGTGGGGCCCTTGACCCGAGGAAAACAGGTAAGGAAACAAGCAATAAGGTACATTTTGTAATAGGCATGCTTTGAGAGCCTGGGGTGGGGCGGGTGGGCAGTGTCTAATTATGCCTGGGAAGGCTTCATGGAAGAGGTGATTACTGTACTGAATCTGGAAAGGCAAGTATGTGAAAAGGTTTTGCTTATGTGCTCTTTCTTCTTCTCTTTCTCTATCTCCTCTGTTTTCCAGAATCACATTGTCCACCTCCTCCAGGAAGCTTTCTCAGCAAAATTCTATCCAGCCCCCAAATTCCAGCAAGCCCCCTCCACTCCTTTCACCCTGCAGTCTTCATAGTGTCAGCTATTACATTTAACCAAGTGTTAGCTTCCTGTTCCTGCCACCCTGCCTCTCCTGCAGCCAATTAAACTGGGGGTTCTTAAGGGCTGGGACTATATTTACCTATATTTCTAACTCCCCTCCTTTACCCAATGTCTCACAGAACACCTTGCAGATAGCAAGTCCTGGATAAGTAGCTGGGAACTGAATTATTTGCATAACACCTTTGCAATTATTTTTGATTTTCATTTACATACCATATCTCCCAGTGATAACAAGTTTCCCAAGGGCAGAGTCTATCCTATATCGCCTTTGTGCTGTGTATTCAAATGTCTAGCCCTAGCTTTGTCTAGCCCTAGCTTTGGCACCCTTTGGTCATTCTTAAATTTGAAAGAAAACCTTGGGTAGTCCCTTAACCATTCTCTGATTCACCTCCTTCTAAATTGGAAGGAAATTACCCTTCCCTCTCACAAGCTCTGGAAAGCAGTTTGAGACCCCAAAATATGGAAGACTGAATAGACTGGCAGAAAGAATCTGAAGGAGTGAAGTGTTCTCAAGCTCTTGCCTGAAATCTATTCTTTTGCTTCAAGCATCATCTCCTCCAGGGAGCTTTCCCTGACCTTCCTAGAGTCCCTCCTTGGGGCTCCCA
>NC_041234.1:45443991-45444459 GCF_002837175.3 Physeter macrocephalus | reverse complement strand
CATTCGAATTATAGGGGTCCCAGAAGAAGAAGAGAAAAAGAAAGGGACTGAGAAAATATTTGAAGAGATTATAGTTGAAAAGTTCCCTAATATAGGAAAGGAAATAGTCAATCAAGTCCAGGAAGCACAGAGAGTCCCATGCAGGATAAACCCAAGGATAAACACACCAAGACACATATTAATCAAATTATTAAAAATTAAATACAAAGAAAACATATTAAAAGCAACAAGGGAAAAACAACAAATAACACACAAGGGAATCCCGATAAGGTTAATATCTAATCTTTCAGCAGAAACTCTACAAGCCAGAAGGGAGTGGCAGGACATATTTAAAGTGATGAAGGAAAAAAACCTACAAACAAGATTACTCTACCCAACAAGGATCTCATTCAGATTTGATGGAGAAATTAAAAACTTCAAGACAAGCAAAAGCTGAGAGAGTTCAGCACCACCAAACCAGCTTTACAA
>NC_041234.1:45442948-45443491 GCF_002837175.3 Physeter macrocephalus | reverse complement strand
CATGCTCTAGTAGGTATGTGTTTTATTCCCGTCCTACCCCTAGTCTCTTCATTACATTTTTTTCCTTAGAATCCATATATATGTGTTAGCATACGGTATTTGTTTTTCTCCTTCTGACTTACTTCACTCAGTATGACAGAGTCCAGGTCCGTCCACCTGACTACAAATAACTCAGTTTCATTACTTTTTATGGCTGAGTAATATTCCACTGTATATATGTGCCATATCTTCTTTATCCATTCATCTGTTGATGGACACTTAGGTGCTTCCATGTCCTGGCTATTGTAAATAGAGCTGCAATAAACATTTTTGTACATGACTCTTTTTGAATTATGGTTTTCTCAGGGTATATGCCCAGCAGTGGGATTGATGGGTCATATGGTAGTTCTATTTTTAGTTTTTTAAGGAACCTTCATACTGTTCTCCATAGTGGCTGTATCAATTTACATTCCCACCAGCAGTGCAAGAGTGTTCCCTTTTCTCCACACCCTCTCCAGCATTTACTGTGTCTAGATTTTTTGATGATGCCCATTCTAAGTGGAG
>NC_041234.1:45439398-45442251 GCF_002837175.3 Physeter macrocephalus | reverse complement strand
TTGATTCTTCCAATCCAAGAACATGGTATATTTCTCCATCTATTTTTATCATCTTTAATTTCTTTCATCAGTGTTTTATCATTTTCTGCATGCAGGTCTTTTGTCTTCTTAGGCAGGTTTATTCCTAGATATTTTATTCTTTTTGTTGCAGTGGTAAATGGGAGTGTTTTCTTAATTTCACTTTCAGATTATTCAACATTAGTTTATAGGAATGCCAGAGATTTCTGTGCATTAATTTTGTATGCTTCTACTTTACCAAATTCATTGATTAGCTCTAGTAGTTTTCTGGTATGATCTTTTGGATTCTCTGTATATAGAATCATGTCATCTGCAAACAGTGACAGCTTTATTTCTTCTTTTCCGATTTGGATTCCTTTTATTTCTTTTTCTTCTCTGATTTCTGTGGCTAAAACTTCCAAAACTATGTTGATTAAGAGTGGTGATAGTGGGCAACCTTGTCTTCTTCCTGATCTTAGTGGAAATGGTTTCATTTTTTCACCATTGAGGACAATGTTGGCTGTGGGTTTGTCATCTACGGCCTTTATTATGTTGAGGAAATTTCCCTCTATGCCTACTTTCTGCAGTGTTTTTATCATAAATGTGTGTTGAATTTTGTCGAAAGCTTTCTCTGCATCTATTGAGATGATCATATGGTTTTTCTCCTACATATTGTTAATATGGTGTATCACGTTGATTGATCTGCATATATTGAATTATCCTTGCATTTCTGGAATAAACCCCACTTGATCATGGTGTATAATCCTTTTAATGTGCTGTTGGATTCTCTTTGCTAGTATTGTTTTGAGGATTTTTGCATCTATGTTCATCAGTGATATGGGCCTGTAGTTTCCTTTCTTTGTGACGTCTTTGTCTGGTTTTGGTATCAGGGTGATGGTGGCCTCATAGAATGAGTTTGGGAGTGTTCCTCCCTCTGCTATATTATGGAAGAGTTTGAGAAGGAATGGTGTTACCTCTTCTCTAAATGTTTGTTAGAATTCGCCTGTGAAGCCATCTAGTCCTGGGCTTTTGTTTGTTTGAAGATTTTAATCACACTTTCAATTTCAGTGCTTGTGATTTGTCTGTTCATGTTTTCTATTTCTTCCTGATTCTTTCTTGACAGGTTGTGCATTTCTAAGAATTTGTCCATTTCTTCCAGGTTTTCCATTTTATTGGCATAGAGTTGCTTGCAGTAATGTCTCAGGATCTTTTCTATTTCTGCACTGTCAGTTGTTACTTCTCCTTTTTCATTTCTACTTCTATTGATTTAAGTCTTCTCCCTTTTTTTTGATGTGTCTGGCTAATGGTTTATCAATTTTGTTTATCTTGACAAAGAACCAGCTTTTAGTTTTATTGACCTTTGCTGTCATTTCCTTCATTTCTTTTTCATTTATTTCTGATCTGATATTTACGATTTCTTTCCTTCTACTAAAGTTGAGGTTGTCTTGTTCTTCTTTCTGTAATTGCTTTTTGTGCAAGGTTAGGTTGTTTATTCGAGATGTTTCCTGTTTCTTAACGTAAGTTTTTATTGCTATAAACTTCCCTCTTAGAACTGCTTTTGCTGCATCCCATAGGTTTTGGGTCGTCGTGTCTCCATTGTCATTTGTTTCTAGGTATTTTTTGATTTCCACTTTGATTTCTTCAGTGATCATTTCGTTATTCAGTAGTGTATTGTTTAGCCTCCATGTGTTTGTATTTTTTTCACATCTTTTCCTATAATTGTTATCTAGTCTCATAGCGTTGTGATTGGAAAAGATACTTGATATGATTTCAATTTTCTTAAATTTAGGAAGGCTAGATTCGTGTCCCAAAATGTGATCTATCCTGGAGAATGTTCCATGAGCACTTGAGAAAAATGTGTATTTTGTTGTTTTTGGATGGAATGTCCTATAAATATCAATCAATTAACTCCATCTTGTTTAATGTGTCATTTAAAACGTGTGTTTCCTTTTTAATTTGCATTTTAGATGATCTTTCCATTGGTGAAAGTGGGGTGTTCAATTCCCCTACTATGATTCTGTTACTGTTGATTTTCCCTTTTATGGCTGTTAGTATTTGCCTTATGTATTGAGGTGCTCCTATGTTGGGTGCATAAATATTTACAATTGTTATATCTTCTTCATGTATCGATCCCTTGATCATTATGTAGTGGCCTTCTTTGTCTCTTGTAAGAGTCTTTATTTTAAAGTCCATTTTTTCTGATATGAGAATTGCCACTCCAGCTTTCTTCTGATTTCCATTTGCATGAAATATCGTTTTCCATCCTCTCACTTTCAGTCTGTATGTGTCCCTACGTCTGAAGTGGGTCTCCTGTAGACAGCATATATATGGGTCTTGTTTTTGTATCCATTCAGCCAGTCTGTGTCTTTTGGTGGGAGCATTTAATCCATTTACATTTAAGGTAATTATCGATATGTATGTTCCTATTACCATTTACTTAATTGTTTCGGGTTTGTTCTTGTAGGTCTTTTCCTTCTCTTGTGTTTCTTGCCTAGAATAGTTCCTTTAGCATTTGTTGTACAGCTGGTTTGGTAGTGCTGAACTCTCTCAGCTTTTGCTTTTATGTAAAGGTTTTAATTTCTCCATCAAATCTGAATGAGATCCTTGCTGGGTAGAGTAATCTTGGTTGTAGGTTTTTCTCCTTCATCACTTTAAATATGTCCTGCCACTCCCTTCTGGCTTGCAGAGTTTCTGCTCAAAGCTCAGCTGTTAACCTTATGGGGATTCCCTTGTGTGCTATTTGTTGTTTTTCCCTTGCTGCTTTTAATAAGTTTTCTTTGTATTTAATTTTTGATAATTTGATTAATGTGTCTTGGCGTGTTTCTTCTTGGATTTATCCTGTATGGGACTCTCTGT
>NC_041234.1:45437870-45439233 GCF_002837175.3 Physeter macrocephalus | reverse complement strand
TTATCAGGTAGGTTACTTATTCTTTTTTCTGCCTCATTCTGCTATTGATCCATCCCATCTAGAGTATTTTTAATTTAATTTATTGTGTTGCTCATCGTTGCTTGTTTCCTCTTTAGTTTTTCTAGGTCCTTCTTAAATGTTTCTTGAATTTTCTCTATTCTATTTCCAACATTTTGGTTATCTTTACTATCATTATTCTAATTCTTTTTCAGGTAGACTGCCTATTTCCTCTTCATTTGTTAGGACAGGTGGGTTTTTATCTTGATCCTTCGTCTGCTGCGTGTTTTTCTGTCTTCTCATTTTGCTTATCTTACTGTGTATGGGTTCTCCTTTTTGCAGGCTGCAGGTTCATAGTTCCCCTTGTTTTCGGTGTCTTCCCCCAGTGGCCAAGGTTTCTTCAGTGGGTTTTTTAGGCTTCCTGGTGGACGGGACTAGTGCCTGTTGTCTGGTGGGTGAGGTTGGATCTTGACTTTCTGGTGGGCAGGTCTACATCTGGGGGTGTGTTTTGTGGCCTTATTATGTTTTTAGGTAGCCTCTCTGCTAATGGGTGGGGTTCTGTTCCTGTCTTGCTAGTTATTTGGCATAGGGTGTCCAGCACTGTAGCTTGCTGGTCATTGAGTGAAGCTGGGTGTTGGTGTTGAGATGGAGATCTCTGGGAGATTTTCGCTGTTTGATAGGAGGTCTCTTGTGGACCAGTGTCCTGAATTTGGCTCTCCTACCTCAGAGGCACAGCACTGAATCCTGCCTGCAGCACCAAGACCTTTCATCCAAACTATGCAGAATGAAAGGGAGGAAAATAAGAAAGAAAGAAAGAAAGAAAGGAAGAAAAGAAGAAAAGAAGGAAGAAAGAGAATAAAATAAATAAGATAAAATTAAATTAAATTAATAAAATAAAAAATAATTGTTAAAAAAAATTTTTTAAGTAAAAAAAAAAGGAGTGCAGCACGGCTAGCCGGGAGGGAGTCTGGTTGAAGTCTGGAGCTGCTGAAGAGGCAAAAGACCTTTTCTTCCCTCTTTGCTTCCTGGTGCGCGAGGAGAGAGGTTTAAGCCCGCCACTTAAAGGAGCTCCAGAAACGGGCGCAGAGCTACCGAAGAGACAAGAGACTTTTTCTTGCCTCTTTGTCTCCTGGTGCGAGAGGAGAGGGGATTAAGCGCACCGTGTAAAGGAGCTCCAGAAACGTGCGCGGAGCTGCCGAAGAGACATGAGACTTTTTCTTGCCTCTTTGCTTCCTGGGGCGCGAGGAGAGGGGACTTTTTCTTGCCTCTTTGCTTCCTGGGGCGCGAGGAGAGGGGATTAAGGGCACCACGTAAAGGAGCTCCAGAACCGGGCACGAGCCGCGGCTGTCGGCGCGGACAGCAGAGA
>NC_041234.1:45433777-45436064 GCF_002837175.3 Physeter macrocephalus | reverse complement strand
AAAAACCTACAACCAAGATTACTGTACCCAGCAAGGATCTCATTCAGATTTGATGGAGAAATTAAAACCTTTACAGACAAGGAAAAGCTGAGAGAGTTCATCACCACCAAACCAGCTTTACAACAAATGCTAAAGGAACTTCTCTAGGCAAGAAACACAAGAGAAGGAAAAGACCTACAAGAACAAACCCGAAACAATTAAGTAAATGGTAATAGGAGCATACATATCGATAATTACCTTAAACGTAAATGGATTAAATGCTCCCACCAAAAGACACAGACTGGCTGAATGGATACACAAACAAGACCCATATATATGTTGTCTACAAGAGACCCACTTCAGACGTAGGGACACATACAGACTGAAAGTGAGAGGATGGAAAACGATATTCCATGCAAATGAAAATCAGAAGAAAGCTGGAGTAGCAATCCTCATATCAGACAAAATAGACTATAAAATAAAAACTATTACAAGAGACAAAGAAGGACACTATATAATGATCAAGGGATCAACGCATGAAGAAGATATAATAATTGTAAATATTTATGCACCCAACATAGGGGCACCTCAATACATAAAGCAAATACTAACAGCCATAAAAGGGGAAATCGACAGTAACACAATCATAGTAGGGGACATTTTTTTTTTTTTCAGTACGCGTGCCTCTCACTTCTGTGACCTCTCCCGTTGTGGAGCACATGCTCTGGATGCGCAGGCTCAGCGGCCATGGCTCACGGGCCCAGCCGCTCCGCAGCATGTGGGATCTTCCCGGACCGGGGCACGAACCCGCGTCCCCTGCATCGGCAGGCAGACTCTCAACTGCTGTGCCACCAGGGAAGCCCCATAGTAGGGGACTTTAACACCCCACTTTCACCAATGGACGTATCATCCAAATGAAAATAAATAAGGAAACACAAGCTTTAAATGATACATTACACAAGATGGACTTAAATGAAATTTATAGGACATTACATCCAAAAACAACAGAATACACAATTTTCTCAAGTGCTCATGGAACATTCTCTAGGATAGATCATATATTGGGTCACAAATGTAGCCTTGGTAAATTTAAGAAAATTGAAATCATATCAAGTATCTTATCCGACAACAACGCTATGAGACTGGATATCAATTACAGGAAAAGATCTGTAAAAAATACAAACACATGGAGGCTAAACAATACACGACTTAATAACGAAATGATCACTGAAGTAATCAAAGAGGAAATCAAAAAATACTTAGAAACAAATGACAATGCAGACACGACAACCCAAAACCTATGGGATACAGCAAAAGCAGTTCTAAGAGGGAAGTTTATAGCAATACAATCATAAGTTAAGAAACAGGAAACGTCTCGAATAAAGAACCTAACTTTGCACCTAAGGCAATTAGAGAAAGAAGAACAAAAAAACTCCAAATTTAGCAGAAGGAAAGAAATCATAAAGATCAGATCAGAAATAATTGAAAAAGAAATGAAGGAAACAATAGCAAAGATCAATAAAACTAAAAGCTGGTTCTTTGAGAAGATAAATAAAATTCATAAACCATTAGCCTGACTCATCAAGAAAAAAAGGGCAAAGACTCAATTCAATAGAATTAGAAATGAAAAGGGAGATGTAACAACTGACACTGCAGAAATACAAAAGATTATTAGAGACTACTATAAGCAACTGTATGCCAATAAAATGGACAACCTGGAAGAAATGGACAAATTCTTAGAAATGCACAAGCTGCCGAGACTGAACCAGGAAGAAATAGAAAATATAAACCGACGAATCACAAGCACTGAAATTGAAACTGTGATTAAAAATCTTCCAACAAACAAAAGCCCAGGACCAGATGGCTTCACAGGCGAATTCTATCAAACATTTAGAGAAGAGCTAACACCTATCCTTCTCAAACTCTTCCAAAAGATAGCAGAGGGAGGAAAACTCCCAAACTCATTCTATGAGGCCACCATCACCCTGATACCAAAACCAGACAAAGACGTCACAAAGAAAGAAAACTACAGGCCAATATCACTGATGAACATAGATGCAAAAATCCTCAACAAAATACTAGCAAACAGAATCCAACAGCACATTAAAAGGATCATACACCATGATCAAGTGGGGTTTATCCCAGGAATGCAAGGATTCTTCAATATACGCAAATCAATCAACGTGATACACCATATCAACAAACTGAAAAAAGAAAAACCATCTGATCATCTCAATAGATGCAGAGAAAGCTTTTGAGAAAATTCATCACCCATTTATGATAAAAACCATGCAGAAAGTAAGCATAG
>NC_041234.1:45429033-45432691 GCF_002837175.3 Physeter macrocephalus | reverse complement strand
TCTCCAAAGAAGATATACAGATTGCCAACAAACACGTGAAAGAATGCTCAACATCATTAATCATTAGAGAAATGCAAATCAAAACAACAATGAGATATCATCTCACACCGGTCAGAATGGCCATCATCAAAAACTCTAGAAACAATAAAGGCTGGAGAGGGTGTGGAGAAAAGGGAACACTCTTGCACTGGTGGTGGGAATGTAAATTGATACAGCCACTATGGAGAACAGTATGGAGCTTCCGCAAAAAACTACAAATATAACTACCGTATGTCCCCGCAATCCCACTACTGGACATATACCGAGAGAGTGGCATGGACATATATACACTACCAAATGTAAATTAGATATCTAGTGGGAAGCTGCCGCATAGCACAGGGAGATCACCTCTGTGCTTTGTGACCACCTATAGGGGTGGGATGGGGGGGTGGGAGGGAGGGTGACACAAAAGGGAAGAGATATGGGAACATATGTATATGTATAACTGATTCACTTTGTTGTAAAGCAGAAACGAACACACCATTGTAAAACAGTTATACTGCAATAAAGAAGTTAAAAAAAAAAGGACTGATAGAACCATAGGGCAAATGGTGAAAGCAATGCTATACAGACGAAATTTCACACAGAAGCATACACATACACACTCACAAAAAGAGAAAAAGGGGAAAAATAATATAACTTGCTCTCAAAATCCACCTCCTCAATTTGGGATGTTTCATTGTCTATTCAGGTTTTCCAGCAATGCAGGGTACATCACGTTGATTGTGGAGATTTAATCCGCTGCTCCTGAGGCTGCTTGGAGAGTTTTCCCTTTCTCTTCTTTGTTCACACTGCTCCCGGGGTTCAACTTTGGATTTGGGCCCGCCTCTGCATGTAGGTTGCCAGAGGGCGTCTGTTCTTCACTCAGACAGGACAGCGTTACAGGAGCAGCTGATTCGTGGGCTCTGGCTCACTCAGACTGCTGGGAGGGAGGGGCTTGGAGTGCGGGGAGAGCCTGCGGCGCGCCCTGCAATCTCCCGGGGAAGTTGTCCCTGGATCACGGCACCCTGGCAGTGGCGGGCTGCACAGGCTCCCCGGAGGGGAGGGGTGGATAGTGACCTGTGCTCGCACACAGGCTTCTTGGTGGTGGCAGCAGCGGCCTTAGCGTCTCATGGCCGTGCTCTGGGGTCTGCGCTGACAGCCGCAGCTCGTGCCTGTCTCTGGAGCTCCTTTAAGCAGTGCTCTTAATCCCCTCTCCTCGCGCACCAGAAAACAAAGAGGGAAGAAAAAGTGTCTTGCCTCTTCGGCAGGTCCAGACTTTTTTCCGGACTCCTCCCGGCTAGTCGTGGTGCACTAACCCCTTCAGGCTTGTTTGCTCCGCCAGTCCTGTCCCTGTGATCGACCGAAGCCCAAGCCTCTGCTTCCAGCCCCCGCCCGCCCCTGCGGGTGAGCAGACAAGCCTCTCTTCGTGGTGAGTGCTGATCAGCACTGATCCTCTGTGCAGGAATCTCTCCGCTTTGCCCTCCGCACCCCTGTTGCTCTGCTCTCCTCCACACCTGTGAAGTTTACCCCCTCCACCACCCACAGTCTCCACCTGCAAACGGGCTTCTAGTGTGTGGAAACCTTTCCTCCCTAATAGCTCCCTCCCACTGGTGCAGGTCCCGTCCCTATTCTTTTGTCTCTGTTTACTCTTTTATCTTTTGCCCTACCCAGGTACGTGGGGAGTTTCTTGCCTTTTGGGAGGTCCGAGGTCTTCTGCCAGCGTTCAGTGGGTGTTCTGTAGGAGTTGTTCCACGTGTAGATGTATTTCTGATATATCTGTGGGGAGAAAGGTGATCTCCGTGTCTTACTCTTCCACCATCGTCCCAGCTTTCCTCTCTGAAATTCTTTATTGGATGCAAGACATTATTAATTTTACCTTCTTGTATGACGGCCATTTTTTATTGTTACAAATAATGTTCTTGAGCTTGTTTCTGGGATGCAGGTAAGTTACTCAAGAACAGCTTGATGCTTTCAAATATTTCCCTTAGGCTTTTTTAGGCAGAAAATGAATAGGATTTAGTCTAGGTTTAATTTTTCTTCATTAATGAGGCAAAATTTGTCTGTGTACTGTACTCAGTGCCCTATAAATTATTTAATAATCCACTGTGGCTGGTGAGAACAGGAATTCTTCCAGCCACTGTGTGATCTTAGGTAATTGCTTCCTCTAATTCTTTCATGTGGTTCTTGCCTCACACATAGGTATTGATTAGTAGGCAGCTAAATTCGTTTTTTTTTAACATCTTTATTGGAGTATAATTGCTTTACAATGGTGTGTTAGTTTCTGCTTTAGAACAAAGTGAATTAGCTATACATATACATATATCCCCATATCTCCTCCCTCTTGTGTCTCCCTCCCACCCTCCCTATCCCACCCCTCTAGATGGTCACAAAGCACCGAGCTGATCTCCCTGTCCTATGCAGCTGCTTCCCACTAGCTATCTATTTTACATTTGGTAGTGTATATCGGTCCATGCCACTCTCTCACTTCATCCCAGCTTATCCTTCCCACTCCCTGTGTCCTCAAATCCATTCTCTACATCTGAATCTTTATTCCTGTCCTGCCCCTAGGTTCTTCAGAACCTTTTTTTTTTAGATTCCATATATATGTGTTAGCATATGGTATTTGTTTTTCTCTTTCTGACTTACTTCACTCTGTATGACAGACTCTAGGTCTATTCACCTCACTACAAATAACTCAATTTCGTTTCTTTTTATGGCTGAGTAATATTCCATTGTATATATGTGCCACATCTTCTTTATCCATTCATCTGTTGATGGACACTTAGGTTGCTTCCATGTCCTGGCTATTGTAAATAGAGCTGCAATGAACATTTTGGTACATGACTCTTTTTGAAATATGGTTTTCTCAGGGTATATGCCCAGTAGTGGGATCGCTGGGTTGTATGGTAGTTCTATTTTTAGTTTTTGAAGGAACCTCCATACTCTTCTCCATAGTGGCTGTATCAATTTACATTCCCACCAGCAGTGCAAGAGGGTCCCCTTTTCTCCACACCCTCTCCAGCATTTATTATTTCTAGAGTTTTTGATGATGGCCAATCTGACCGGTGTGAGATGATATCTCATTGTCGTTTTGATTTGCATTTCTCTAATGATTAATGATGTTGAGCATTCTTTCATGTGTTTGTTGGCAATCTGTATATCTTCTCTGGAGAAATGTCTATTTAGTTCTTCTGCCCATTTTTGGATTGGGTTGTTTGTTTTTTTGTTATTGAGCTGCAAGAGTTGCTTATAAATTTTGGATATTAATCCTTTGTCAGTTGCTTCACACGTGGGATCCTCCCGGACCGGGGCACGAACCCACGTCCCCTGCATCGGTAGGCGGACTCCCAACCACTGCGCCACCAGGGTAGCCCCATTTTTAGTTTTTTAAGGAACCTCCACACTGTTCTCCATAGTGGCTGTATCAATTTACATTCCCACCAGCAGTGCAAGAAGGTTCCCTTTTCTCCACACCCTCTCCAGCATTTATTATTTCTAGAGTTTTTGATGATGGCCAATCTGACCGGTGTGAGATGATATCTCATTGTCGTTTTGATTTGCATTTCTCTAATGATTAATGATGTTGAGCATTCTTTCATGTGTTTGTTGGCAATCTGTACATCTTCTTTGGAGAAAT
>NC_041234.1:45427784-45428742 GCF_002837175.3 Physeter macrocephalus | reverse complement strand
TGAGGGTTGTCTTTTGGTGTTGTTTATGGTTTCCTTTGCTGTGCCAAAGCTTTTACGTTTCATTAGGTCCCATTTGTTTATTTTTGTGTTTATTTCCATTTCTCTAAGAGGTGGTTCAAAAAGGATCTTGCTGTGATATATGTCATAGAGTGTTCTGCCTATATTTTCCTCTAAGAGTTTTAGAGTGTCTGGCCTTACGTTTAGGTGTTTAGTCCATTTGAGTTTATTTTTGTGTATGGTGTTAGGGAGTATTCTAATTTCATTCTTTTACATGTAGCTGTCCAAGTTTCCCAGCACCACTTACTGAAGAGGCTGTCTTTTCTCCATTGTATATTCTTGCCTCCTTTATCAAAAATAAGGTGACCATAGGTATGTGTATTTATCTCTGGGCTTTCTATCCTGTTCCATTGATCTATATTTCTATTTTTGTGCCAGTACTATATTTTCTTGATTATTGTAGCTTTGTAGTGTAGTCTGAAGTCTGAGAGCCTGATTCCTCCAGCTTCGTTTTTCTTTCTCAAGGTTGTTTTGGCTATTGTGTTTACATACAAATTGTGAATTTTCTTGTTCTAGTTCTGTAAAAAATGCCATTTGTAGTTTGATAGGGATTTCGTTGAATCTCTAGATTGCTTTGCGTAGTATAGTCATTTTCACAATGTTGATTCTTCCAGTCCAAGAACATGGTATATCTCTCCATCTGTTTGTATCCTCTTTAATTTCTTTCATCAGTGTCTTATAGTTTTCTGCATACAGGTCTTTTGTCTTCTTAGGTAGGTTTATTCCTATGTATTTTATTATTTTTGTTTCAATGGTAAATGGGAGTGTTTCCTTAATTTCTCTTTCTGATTTTTCATCATTTCTGTATAGGAATGCAAGAGATTTCTGTGCATTAATTTTGTATGCTGCTACTTTACCAGATTCATTGATTAGCTCTAGTAGTTTCTGGTAGCATCTTTAG
>NC_041234.1:45419248-45427697 GCF_002837175.3 Physeter macrocephalus | reverse complement strand
TCTTCTTTTCTGATTTGGATTCCTTTTATTTCTTTTTCTTCTCTGATTGCTTTGGCTAAAACTTCCAAAACTATGTTGAATAATAGTGGTGAGAGTGGTCAACCTTGTCTTGTTCCTGATCTTAGAGGAAATGGTTTCAATTTTTCACCATTTAGAATGATATTGGCTTTGGGTTTGTCATATATGGCCTTTATTATGTTGAGTAAAGTTCCCTCTATGCCTACTTTCTGGAGGATTTTTATCATAAATTGGTGTTGAATTTTGTTGAAAGCTTTTTCTGCATGTTTTGAGATGATCATATGGTTTTTCTCCTTCAATTTGCTAATATGGTTTATCACCTTGATTGATTTTATGCAGCTAAATTCTTAAAGAGGATCCCTGCAAATCTTCCGAGCTCTCTGTGCAGCTATCTCCTTTCTGGTACCCTGCCCTGCAAACTCTCTCTTCCTTGGCCTCCTCATACTTGCAACACAGTGTCTTCAGCTAATGGAGACTGCTGGGCTGCTCTGGGTTCTTCTTCCTGTATTATGGCCCGAAGAATCTTTCCAGGCTGTAACCTGGGACAGTCATGGGGCTCACCTCACCTCATTTATTTTTCCTGTCTCTCATGGATCACTGTCCTTAATTGCCAGATTTCAAATGCCTTCAGAATCATTGTTACATTTTTTTCTATTTTTTTAATTGTTTCATGCTGAAGATGTAAATCTAATTTCTTTTGGCGTATTTTGGCTTGAAGAGAAATTAGCTGTTATGGTCTTTTCAGAGGATAATTTGGCCTTTTATACCAGAATTTTAAATGTGTTTGTTTTTTGGCCCAGGAATTCTAGTCACTCTTCTACTTGCTGGAGTTACAGCAGTGAACACGATGATATACTTCAGTATAGTATACAATCGAGTGGAGAGACAGACAAGAAAAAACTAAATAAGTGTTGAATACAATATACTATGTTAGAAGGTGATAAGAAAATATGTTCAATAGGTTTGGGGGATAGGAAGCACTTGGTAGAGGGGAGCATGTCAAAGTTCTGATGCATTTGCCTGGAAGGACTCACTGAGAGGTATATATTTGATTATTAATCCTACTGGAATCAAGAGAGCAAGCTATATGGATATCTGGAGGAAGAGCACTTCAGGTAGAAAAAACACTCAGTGCAAAGTCCCTGGTGTGTTTGATGAATAGCAAGGAATATTTTTAATAGCTACTATAGTGCCTAAGCAGATGCTCACAAAATGGTAGCTATTTAGAATATTATTACTAATGGTGGTGGAACCAGAAATATGACCTAAATGTATATGACCTCAAAGCTCATCTGCTTGCTACTATGTCGTATTCTCTTTTCCATATACCATGAGACATTGAGACATATACTGCCTTATGATTCTTCTTACCTTGTTCTCTATCATTGTGCAGCTTTTACACAGGCTTGCCTTGTGTTCCCATTCATGTAAGTTTTGTGACTGTGCAATCTATGTTGACTCTTGCCTGATAGAATGTTGGGCTGTGACATTTCTCTTTGCACTAATCATTGGGGTTGATTTCATTATTGCAATGGACACTGGTCCCCTTCCTCCATCACCACATATGTGTGTCTTTCCAGACTATTTTCACTCTGCCCAGAAGGTCATTCTCCCCAGGGACAGGAAGATCTTAAGTACATATGAGACATTATATACAAATTCTAATCACAGCTCCTCCCTCACTTATCCAACACTTTTTACATCTTCCAAGGCACTTTGTTTTTGCCCTGTCTTTTTTGAATAACTAATGCATAAATGGTATGAAAATTTTAAAGATGAAAGTGATGTAGGGGTGAAAAATAAGTTTCCTCCATCCTTCCCTTAGCCACTCATTAGTCCTGTCTTGGGGCAAACAATGTAACCAGGTGTTTTTTTTGGGGGGGTATCTTTTCAGAAATATTGAATGCATGTGGGTGTTTTTAATCATTCTTCACACCCCACCCCTACCCATACAATGTACCTTGACTACCCTTTTCATTTGATTCTCACTCACCACACCCTGTGATGGGTGGTGTTCCCCCCAATTTACAGATGAGGAAGCTAAGGCTCAGAGGTGTGAGATGACCTTTTTATGGGTTTTGTTGGCAGAAGTAGTGACTTTTTTACAGTTTCCCAGGCAGTAAGTGGAAAATCCAGGACTGATGTTACAGGTTTTTTAAAGTAATGATCTAATTGGTTTTATTCGATGATCCATGTATTGGGCAGCATCCCATCTAATAAATAGGAGGGTGCTCTCCTGATGTTGCAGTTTTTGTCTGCATTCTTCCCTCCACACTGAGAAGTACCAGGTCCTGCACCTCAGACGTGAACGGAGATCCCTAAACACTTGCTGGTAGCTAGAGTGATTAAGAAAATCCCCACAATTCCTTTAGTCATATTCGAATTGCTATGGCAGACTTTAGGTGTAATGCTGATAGGCATCAACTGGTAGTTAGCATTAGAGATAGAAAAAGTTGATCTTTCTAATTGTTTTCTGGAAATATTCCTCCTCTACAGATTTATTCAGGTCCACCTGAGGAAAGTACTGCACCCCCAGTGCCTCCACCTCGAGTGACAGCAAGAAGGCACAAACCAATCACAATTTCGAAGCGCTTGCTGAGGGAAAGGACAGTTTTCTATACTTCTTCCCTGGATGAAAGTGAAGGTCAGTACTAAAGTTTACCCTTAGCTTCTTAATAGTGATTGCAGACAAAGAGGATATTGAAAGGCAGACATGGAGGCATAACCATCTTTTCTGAAAAGTTAGACTTTTTCTGGATCCTGGGCCAGGCAAGCCAAGGTTTGTGAAATTTGTGCCCAGAGAGTGAATTATTATTTTGGCAGTGGATAGGACAGAGATGAACCTGTAAAATCATCTACGATTTTCCCTTAGCAGACCAGTGAAGGATACAAGGTGTTCTTAGATCTGTACCTCACTACATTGAGATGGGTGAGCAATGTGTTTTCTGAATGTTCTAAGATTTTTAAATACAAAGTCAGCTAACATAGAGAACTGATGGCTGAATAGGAGTTTCTAGTGCTTGTTCCTTCACGGTAATATGAATTCAAACAACCATCCATGCATGAAAACCCCCTCATGAAAGCTATGGAATCCAAATGAGAGGTCAGAGCACCTGGGTTGAGTACAGAAATAAGAAAAGGTACATTGCAGATGCTAGAAAGGACATTTTCATATTACCCACGTCACCCTTCCCCCAAGCTCACACAGTGTAGTTCAGGGAGAAATCCCCTCCACATGGAGGAAGGAGAGTGAGATGAGCACCCAACTTTACCTTGGACCCCAGCAACAGGCCCACCCCAGTAAACCCCAGCACCAACCCATCCCCCATTTTTCCAGACTCCAGGCCAGCCTCCACCAACCCAAGCTCCAGACCTGCCCCAGCACTAAGCCATTCTCTGCAGCCCCAGGCTCCAGGCCTGCCCCTGAAGACCCAGAATCCAGGCCCATTACATACCAAGCTGGCCCCTGTGGCTCTAGTCTCCAGGATGTAACCACAGCTCAGCATCCAGTCCAGCCTCCTGTGGATCCAGCCTCCAGGTCTGCCTCAGTGCCCGGCTAGCCCCCTGGACCCAGGCTTCAAGCTCTCCCCTGTAGATCCAGGATGAAAGCTTATCCATCCACTGACCCAGGCACCAGACCAGCCTACCCAAGGACTCCAGCAGCAAGCCCACTTCTGGAGCCTGCCAGGTGGCCTAACTAGAATCTCTGGTTGTGCTGCCTGATCAAAGGCTTTCCTTGCCAAAGCCAGGAAGATGTATCTGCTTCTTCAAATAGGTAAACACCCACTCAAGGCCACAAGGATCAGGAATAATCAGGGAAACCTAACACCACCAAAGGAACAAAATAAAGCACGATGAACTGATCCTAATGAAATGGAGATCTATGAACTGTCTGAAAAGGAATTCCAAATAATCATCTTAAAGAAGCTCAGTGAGCCACAAGAGAACTCAGACAACTAAACAAAATCAGGAAAATAATACATGAGAAGTTCAAGAAAGTTATAGAAATCATAAAAAAAAGAGAACCAAAAAGAAATCCTGGAGCTGAAGAACACAATGACTGCATTGAAAAATTCAGTAGAGAGCTTCAACATCAAACTCGAACAAGCAGAAGAATCAGTGCAAAGACAGGTCACTTGGGCTTCCCTGTGGTGCAATGGTTGAGAGTCTGCCTGCCGATGCAAGGGACATGGGTTCATGCCCCAGCCCAGGAAGATCCCACATGCCACGGAGCGTCTAGGCCTGTGAGCCATGGCCGCTGAGCCTGCTTATCCAGAGCCTGTGCTCCTCAACGGGAGAGGCCACAACAGTGAGAGGCCCACGTACCGCAAAAAAAAAAAAAAAAAAAAAAGAAAAAGTCGCTTAAAATTATCCAGTCAGAGGAACAAAAACAAAAAAGATTGTAAAAGTGAAGAAAACCTAAGAGACCTATGGGACACCGTATACAAACCAATATACATATATGGGAGTCTCAGAAGGAGCACAGAAAGAGAAAGGGGCACAAAGCTTATTTAAAGAAATAATGACAGAAAAATTCCTAAATCTGGAGAAGGAAATGAACATGTGGATCCATGAAGCCCAAAGAAACCCAAATAAGTTAAACATAAAGAGATTTTAACCAAGACACATTGTTATAAAATTCTCAAAATTCCAAGACAAAGAAAATTTTGAATGCAGCAAGAAAAAAGCAAATCATCAAATAAAAGGAAACCCCCATAATACTGTGATCAGATTTCCCAGCAGAAACCTTGCAGACCAGGAGAGAATGGGTCAATATATTCAAAATACTGAAAGGAAAAAAACTGCCAACCAGGAATACTATACTGGACAAAGCAGTCCTTCAGAAATGAAGGAGAGATAAAACGAAGGAGTTGACTACCACTAGACTTGGTTTAAAAGAAATGTTAAAAGATATCATACTAAGTGAAGTAAGCCAGACAGTGAAAGACAAATATCATATGAAATCGCTTATACGTGGCATCTAACAAAAAAAAGATACAAATGAATCTATATAGAAAACTGAAATAGACCCACAGACATAGAAAACAAACTTATGGTTACCAAAGGGGAAAGTGGGGGAGGGATAAATTAGGAGGTTGGAATTAACACATATACACTACTATATATAAAATAGATAGCCAATAAGGACCTACTGTATAACACAGGGAAATATACTCAATATTTTTAATAACCTATAAGGGAAAGAATCTGAAAAAGATTGTATATATATGTATATATATATATATATATATATATATATATGTAACTGAATCACTGTACTGTATATATAACTGAATCATTGTGCTGTACTCCTGAAAATAACAGGACATTGTAAATCAACTGTACTTCAATTAAATAAATAAATAAGACATGCTAAAAGAGGGTATTCAAGTTGAAATAAATGGACAGTAACAACATGAAAACATATGAAAGTATAAAACAAATTGGTAAACATAATATAACCCAATTCAGAATATTCTAATACTGTAATAGTGATGTGTAAACCACTTGTAATTCTAGTATGAAAGTGAAAATACAAAAGTATTAAAAATAACTATAGCTACAATAATTTGTTAATGGATACACAATCTAAAAAGTTATAAATTATGACATCAATAACATAAAATGTAGGGGTAGGAGTCATTAAAATGTAGAGTTATTGTATGTAGTCAATATTACTTTGTTAGCTTTAAACAGGCTGCTATAACTATGTTTTATGTAAACTTCATGATAAAAGACCCCAAATAGGCAAAGCAATCTTGAGAAAGAAGAGCAAAGTTGAAGGCTTTATGATTTCAAAATATACTACAAAGCAATAGTAACCAAAAGAGTATAGTACTGGCATAAAAACAGACATATAGACAAATGAAACAGAATAATGAGCCCAGAAAAAGTACACACATTTATGATCAATTGACCTTTGATAAAGGTGTCAAGAATACACAATGGGAAAGTATAGTCTTTTCATTACATGGTGTTGGGAAAAATGGATATCCACATGCAGATAAATTGGATCCTTATCTCACACAATGTACAAAGATCAACTCAAAATGGATTAAATCCATAAATGTAAGACCTATAGCTGTAAAACTACAAGAAGAAAATGTGGGGGGAAAGCTACTTGGCATTGTCTGGTCTGGGCAGTGATTTTTTTGGATATGACCCCAAAAGTATAGGCAACAAAAGTGGAATGGACAAATGTGATTGCATCATGCTAAAGAGCTTCTGCACAGCAAAGGAAACAATCAAGAAAGTTAGGAGACAACCTACAGAATAGGAGAAGATATTTGCAAATCATATGTCTGATAAGGGGTTAATATTCCAGAATACATAAGGAACTCATACTAGTCAATAATAAGAAAAGAAATAACCCAATTTTTAAAGGTCAAAGGACCTAACTAGACATTTCTCAGAACAAGACAAATAAATGTCCAACAGGTATATGGAAAGGTGTTCAACATCACTGATCATCAGGGAAATGCAAATCAAAACCACAAGATATCATCTCACACCTATTACAGATAGTTATTACAAAAAAATGACAAAAGATAACAAGTGTTGACAAGAATGTGGAGAAAAGGAAATGCTTGTACATTGTTGGTGGTAATGTAAATTAGTACAACCATTATGGAAAGCTGTGTGTAGATTTCTCAAAAAATTAAAAATAAATTACCATATAGAGTTGTCAACTGCCTGGCTGAGTGTTCAAGGCATGCTCAAACATTCATTCAGAGCCCCTTTGCAAAGACTGGGAGTCATATTTGTTCTTAGTGTTTTAAGGCAATCTCTGTCTAATCATTAGCTGACCACAAAGCTAACTAAGCAGTGTCTTTAGTGGCCACACTCAACAAAGAATACAGATTTAACATAAATGGGTGAAAAAAGTCAGTAAACAAACTAACAATAATAACTAAAATAAACAGCAACAACAACAAACCTTGGGGAGAAGAGAGAATCTGAATTTCAGAGTTGCTATATTACTTAAACTGTCCAGCTTTCAATAAAAAATTATGAGATATCTAAAGAAACAAGAAAGCATGACCCATACACAGGAACAAAAACAAAAAACAATCAAGTAATTGCTACCACATAACCCAGCAACTCCACTCTTATGTATGTACCCAAGAGAAATGAAAACACAGCTTCACAAAGACTTACATTTGAATATTTATAGCAGCTTTTTTCATATCAGCCAAAAACTGTGAGCAACCTAAATGTTCATCAGCTGATGAATGAACAAACAAATTGTGGTATATGCATACAATGGAGTACTACTCAACAACACATTGGAATGAACTACTGATACATGTATCATCCCCATCCTCCAGGTATATCAGGTTCTTTCAGGACCTCAAGCATGCCCTCATAATCCAGGCCTTTGCACCTGCTATCCCCTTTGCTGGACACTCTCCCTCGGCACCTTCACATGGCTGGGTCATTCTCATGCTTCATGTCTCAGGTAAATGCAACCTCCTCCAAAAGGCCCTCCTTAACCACACCCAAAGTGGCTCTCCTTGGTTGTTTGCCTCTGCCCCTAGTTTGTTTCACTCATACCACTTATTAACAGTTTTTCATATTTTGTGATCTTGTTACTTCTTTTTGGTTGCCACAGAATAAAAGTTACAAACTGTGTCAATGAAAAAATATAAACTACCTTATGATCCAGTAATTCCACTTCTGGAAATATATCCAGAGCAAATGAAATTAGTATCTTGAAAAGATATCTGCACTCTCATGTTCATTGCAGCATTATTTACAATAGCTAAGATGTGGAAGTACCAAAGTGTTCATCAACAGATGAATGGATAAAGAAAATGAGAGATACATAGACACACACCCAGAAACACACACACGTGCGCACACACACACACGCACAAAATGGAATATTATTCAGGCTTAGGTACAAAAGAAGGAAAACCTGTAATTTGTGACAACATGGATGAACCTGAAGGACCTTATGCTAAGTGAGATGAGATAACGGCAGAGAGATAAATGCTGCATGATTTCACTTATATGTGGAATCTAAAAAAGTCAAACTCATAGAAGCATAAAGTAGGATGGTGGATGCCAGAGACTTAGGGGAGAGCAAAATGGGGAGGTGTCTGATCAAAGGGTACAAAGGTTCAGTTATTCAGGATGAATATGTTCTGGAGATATGATACAGCATTGTGACTGTAGTTAATAATACTATATTGTATACTTGAAGTTTGTGAAAAGTGTAGATCTTAAATATTCTTACCACACACAAAATTGGAAACTATGTGAGGTGATGGATATGTTAATTAGATTGATTGTGGTACTCATTTAACAATGTATTCATATATCAAAACAACACATTGTATACCTTAAATATATACAATTTTTTTTTTTTTTTTTTTTTTTGCGGTACGCGGGCCTCTCACTGTTGTGGCCTGTCCCGTTGCGGAGCGCA
>NC_041234.1:45411599-45419156 GCF_002837175.3 Physeter macrocephalus | reverse complement strand
AGCATGTGGGATCTTCCCGGACCGGGGCACGAACCCGCGTCCCCTGCATCGGCAGGCGGACTCTCAACCACTGCGCCACCAGGGAAGCCCAAATATATACAATTTTTATTTGTCAATTATATCCCGATAAAGCTGGGGAGAAAATCAGCTCACATGGATTAAGTACCATGCTAGGTGGAATTAAGACAGCCCCTTGCCTCAAGGAGGTTATAGGCTAAATGGAGATAGATAGATAGATAGATAGATAGATAGATAGATAGATAGATAGATACAGATAGATAAACAAATAAATGCCATTTAGTTGAATAATTGTTTAGTATGGATCCTGCACCCATTCTAAATGGGCCTCTCTCCTCACTACTCTGTTGAGACCTTTTTTGTCAAGATTACCAACAATCTCCATGTGCTACTCCACTATTCTTATCATACTCAGCCTGTGAGAAGCATTTCATTTTAGTGATGCTTCCTTCTTGAAACACTTATTCACTTGGCTTTCAGGACACCAAAATCTCCTTCTACCTCACTAGACATTCCATTTCAGTCTCCTCTTAGTTTTCCTTCTCTTCTCAATTTCTACATGTTGGAAGGTCCCAGAGTTCTGTTTTGTTTTGTTCTGTTTTGTTTTTCTCAGTCCACCTCTCTGTCTATATTTGTTTCCTGTGTGATCTCATTCAGTCTCATGGTTTTAAATATCTTTTAAATATGAGGATGATTTGCAAATTTATATATCTAGGAGTACTATCTCCCCTCTTCCCATCTCAAACTCCCTGTTCAACAGCTCTCTTTAGATGACTCATGGACATTTCCAATTCAAAATGTACAAATACTCTTGATTCTCTATTCCTCCTCAATCTGCTCTTACTCTGGTCTCCCTCATCTAAGTAATTGGCAGTACCAGTCACCCAATTGCTAAGGTCAAGAACTTTGGGATGATCCTTGATTACGCTCTTTTCCTTTTACCTTACACCTAATCCATCAACAATTCCTCTTAGCTCTCCGTACACATTGTATGTTGAACCTACTAATTCCTACTGCTACCTTCCTGGTAGAGCCACCATCATCTCTTATTTGGGTGGCTACAGGAGCTTCCAGACTATTATCCTTGCTTTTCTTCTTGCCTGACTATAATTTGTTTTCCACAGCAGCCAGTAAGATGTATATTCTTTTAAAAATGTAAGTCAGATCATATCATTCCCTCTGGTCCAAATTTCCAGTGACTTCTCTTCATTTTTAGAAGAAAATTTACATTTTATTCTGCATTATATGATCCTCACTTACCTTTCTGATCTCATTTCTGAACTTCACTGTTTCTCTGTACCCTTTGTTCTCCCTGCTCTAATCTCATTGGTTTTGCTGTTCCTTATACATGTCAAACTTACCCAAGGGCCTTTATATTTGCTGTTCTCTTGGTCCTAAACATTCTTCCTCCAGAACTTTGCAAACTTTACTCCTTCATTCAGATCTCAGCTAAATGACATCTCCTAATAGAGACCTTCTCTGAGTACTCTATTTAAATAGATCTTTCTTCTTCTCCATTACTCTCTATCCTTTTACACTGCTTTATTTTATTCCTGTCACTTGCTACTATTTGTTCACATGTTTATTATCTGTCTTTCCCATTAGAATGTCAGATCCACTTTTATCACCAGCCTCTAGAACAATTCCTATATATTCCAAGTGTTCAGTAAATACTTGTAGAATAAATGGCTGGGTGTATAGGGAATAATGAAGGGAAAGAGATCACCCAGTTTAAGGGATCATCTCCTTAGGAGGTGATCTGGCATTTAGGAGAAAGTAGAAGAGAACACTGAATGCCTACTCTGTTGTTCCATATTTTCATTTTAATTGGATAAACTCATTTATTTGTCTATTTACAATCTCCCCAAGTACACATCAGAAAATATAATCTCTATGCCAGCAGAAATTTTTCACTCTGTATCCCTCGTGCCAGCATAGTATCTAGCATATCATAAATCCTCAATAAATGTGTGTAATAAATGAATGAACTGGGTGTTAGTAGACCTGAGATATAATTTCTTCTTGGCCACTAGCTTACTGAATAACTGGGGCTACTCACTTCCCTATTCTGGGTCTTAATTTGCCCCTCTGTGTGAGGAGTTCTTTGTGCCAGAAGATCACCAATGGGATCACCCACTCTAGACAATTTTCTAACTTTTTTTTTAAACTGAGATATAATTCATATGACATAAAATTCACCCTTTTCAATGTAGGTCAGTGTTTTTTAGTATATTCATAAGCTTGTGCAAACATCTAATTCCAGAACATCTTCTTCATGATTTTTTGGCATCTATTGAGATGATCAGATGGTTTTTCTCCTTCTGTTTGTTAATATGGTGTATCACATTGATTGATTTGCGTTTTTTGAAGAATCCCTGCCACATGCCCAATCTTGTTTCATCTATACCCCTACCCATTGCCCCAACTCAGGCATTATGTCCTTTCATCCATAAATGTTTCAGTATGTACCTGTAAAAGATAAGAACACTATTTTAACCAAAATCTCAATACCATCATCATACATAAAAGAAAAGAACACTAAACAAAATAGTAATTCCTTAAGATCACTATCTAGTCAGTATTCAAATTCTCCTATTTTTACATTTTTTTTTTGAAAAAAATCAGGATCCAAATAAGACCCATATATTACAACTGGTTGACATATCTCTCATGTCTCATTTAGCTGGCCAGAAACTCTGTTCTTAACCGCTACACTCTGAGCTAGGTTTTCTATTACCAAGGAAGGTGATGATTTCCTTAGAGCAGGAGTTCTCAATCGGGGGTTCATTAACAGCTTCAGGGGATTGGTTCCATGAATCTCTTAAAATTAGTTTTCAAAATTTTACATGTATTTATGTAAGTTAATTTTTCTAGGGAGAATATCCTTGGCTCTCATTAGAGACTCAAAGCTTTAATTAAGAAACAGGACAACTGAAAAGCATATACTATTGTCACAGGAAATTGTAGACCACAAAAGCTAAGGGAAAGCCATAAAGTGGTGAGTTGAGGATGTCTTTATGAGGATGGAGAAAGGAGTTAAATTCTGTTAAGTGTATTACCTTGAAATTTGAGAGATCTTTATAAATTACTTTTGAGAGAAATAGAAATAGTTAAGGATTAAATGGTGTCTTATTTAAAAGTAATATAATGTACAATTGATTGGGGTCTCAAGTCCCATTTTAACATATCCCTTTAAATAAAGTATCTTGGCATATTGTGGTTTTGCTGAATTGTGGTCATGAAAATAATACTCAGATCTTAAATTGAATTCCCTGTTTTATGAGATTTGTGACTCCATGTGAACTGGAATGGGTAGAGACTGATTTTGTGGGATATCATTGATTTGTTGCATGACAATAGCTCCTTTGAGTATGTGTATAACTTTGCAATATTATGTATACAAAGGTTATCATTAATCTTTCCTCTTTGCACCATCTTTTCCTAGATGAAATCCAACACAGAACACCGAATGGTACTATCATCAGCAGTATAGAACCCTCCAAGATGCCACAACACCCCAAAATGCCTATGCAGAGAAGTGGGGAAGCAGATCATGGGAGGAAATCCCCAAGCAGGCCTGTTTCAGATGGCAAGTTGGAGTCCTGCCTCGAGGTGGATGTGGGGAAGTTGGTATCAAGACTGCAGGATGGAGGGACCAAGGCCATACCAAAGGCCACCAATGGACCTGTGCCAGGCCCTGGGCCCACTAAGGCCTCCTCTTTCCATGTAAAGAGACCAGCTCCTCGGCCCCTGGCTCACCACAAGGAGGGTAAGTGCTTGGGAATCCCACGGGGAAGAGAAATTACCTCAACTATTTTTTTTTTTTATATTTCCCTAGAAATTGTTCACTTTAATAATTTCATTATAATAACACAGAATTATGCATAGAATCTTACCAATTAAAAATATTCTCCATTGAATGGATTTTATAATCTCTTACTTAGGTTTCTTTTTTTTTTCCCCACCACCACCCTGCCACTCCCTTTCCCCCCTTGGTGTCCATACATTTGTTCTCTACATCTGTGTCTCTATTTCTGCCTTGAAAACCGGATCATCTGTACCATTTTTCTAGATTCCACATATATGCGTTAATATACAATATTTGTTTTTCTCTTTCTGACATACTTCACTCTGTATGACACTCTCTAGGTCCATCCATGTCTCTACAAATGACCCAATTTCGTTCCTATTTATGGCTGACTAATATTCCATTGTATATATGTACCATATCTTCTTTATCTATTCGTCTGTCAGTGGGCATTTAGGTTGTTTCCATGACCTGGCTATTGTAAACAGTGATGCAATGAACATTTGGGTGCATGTGTCTTTCTGAATTATGGTTTTCTCTGTGTATATGCCCAGTAGTGGGATTGCTGGATCATATGGTAGTTCTATTTTTAGATTTTAATGAACCTCCATACTGTTCTCCATAGTGGCTGTACCAATTTACTTTCCCACCAACAGTGCAAGAGGGTTCCCTTTTCTCCACACCCTCTGCAGCATTTGTTGTTTGTAGATTTTTTGATGATGCCCATTCTAACCAGTGAGAGGTGATACCTCATTGTTGTTTTGATTTGCATTTCTCTAATAATTAGTGATGTTGAGCAGCTTTTCATGGGCCTCTTGGTCATCTGTATGTCTTCTTTGGAGAAATGTCTATTTAGGTCTTCTGCCTGTTTTTTGATTGGGTTGTTTGTTTTTTTCTTTTTTTGTGTGTGTGGTATGCGGGCCTCCCTCTGCTGCGGCCTCTCCCGTTGCAGAGCACAGGCTCCGGACGCGCAGGCTCAGCGGCCATGGCTCACGGGCCCAGCCGCTCCGCGGCATGTGGGATCTTCCCGGACCGGGGCGCGAACCCGGTTCCCCTGCATCGGCAGGTGGACGCGCAACCACTGCGCCACCAGGGAAGCCCTGTTTGTTTTTTTAATACTGAGCTGCAGGAGCTATTTACATGTTTTGGAGATTAATCCTTTTTTCGTTGATTTGTTTGCAAATATTTTCTCCCATTCTGAGGATTGTCTTTTCGTCTTGTTTATGATTTCCTTTGCTGCGCAAAAGCTCTTAAGTTTCATTAGGTCCCATTTCTTTATTTTTGCTTTTATGTCCATTACTCTAGGAGGTGGGTCAAAAAAGAAATTGCTGTGATGTATGTCAAAGAGTTCTTTACATAGTTCTTCCTATGTTTTCCTCTAAGAGTTTTATAGTCTCCAGTTTTACCTTTAGGTATTTTATCCATTTTATTTTTCTGTATGGTATTAGGGAGTTTTCTAATTCATTCTTTTACATGTAGCTGTCCAGTTTTCCCAGTACCACTTTATTGAAGAGACTACCTTTTCTCCATTGTATATCCTTACCTCTTTTGTCATAGATTAGTTGACCATAAGTGCATGGGTTTATCTCTGGGCTTTCTATCCTGTTCCATTTATCTGTATTTCTGATTTTGTGCCAGTACCATATTGTCTTGATTACCGTAGCTTTGTAGTATAGTCTGAAGTCAGTCTCATTCCTCCAGCTCCATTTTTTGCCCTAAAGTATGCTTTGGTTATTTGGGGGATTTTGTGTCTCCATACAAATTTTAAAATTTTTTGTTCTGGTTCTGTAAAAAATGCCATTGGTAATTTGATAGGGATTGCATTGAATCTGTAGATTGCTTTGTGTAGTATAGTCATTTTCATAATATTGATTTTTCCAATCCAAGAACATGGTATATCTCTCCATCTGTTTGTGTCATCTTTGATTCCTTTCATCAATGTCTTATAGTTTTCTGAGTACAGGTCTTTTACCTCTTTAGGCAAGTTTATTCCTAAGTATTTTATTCTTTTTGTTGCAATGGTGAATGGGAATGTTTCCTTAATTTATCTTTCTGATGTTTCATTTTTAGTGTATAGGAATGCAAGAGATTTCTGTGCATTAATTTTGTATCCTGCAACTTTACCAAATATACTGATTAGCTCTAGTAGTTTTCTGGTGGCATGTTTAGGATTATCTATGTATAGTATCATGTCATCTGCAAACAGTGACAGTTTTACTTCTTCTTTTCCAATTTGTATTCCTTTTATTTCTTTTTCTTCTCTGATTGCCATGGCTAGGACTTCCAAAACTATGTTGAATAATAGTGGCAAGAGTGGACATCCTTGTCTTGTTCCTGACCTTAGTGGAAATGCTTTCAGTTTTTCACCATTGAGAATGATGTTTGATGTGGGTTTGTTGTACATGGCTTTATTATGCTGAGGTAGGTTCCCTCTATGTCCACTCTCTGGTGAGTATTTTATCATAAACAAGTGTTGAATTTTGTCAAAAGTTCTTTCAGTATCTATTTAAATGGTCATATGGTTTTAATTCTTCAATTTGTTAATATGGTTTTTCACATTGATTTATTTGCATATATTGAAGAATCCTTGCATCCCTGGGATAAATCCCACTTGATCATGGTGTATGATCCTTTTAATGTGTTATTGGATTCTGTTTGCTGGTATTTTGTGGAGGATTTTTGCAAGAGATTTCTGTGCATTAATTTTGTATCCTGCAACTTTACCAAATATACTGATTAGCTCTAGTAGTTTTCTGGTGGCATCTTTAGGATTCTCTATGTATAGTATCATGTCATCTGCAAACAGTGACAGTTTTACTTCTTCTTTTCCAATTTGTATTCCTTTTATTTCTTTTTCTTCTCTGATTGCCATGGCTAGGACTTCCAAAACTATGTTGAATAATAGTGGCAAGAGTGGACATCCTTGTCTTGTTCCTGACCTTAGTGGAAATGCTTTCAGTTTTTCACCATTGAGAATGATGTTTGATGTGGGTTTGTTGTACATGGCTTTATTATGCTGAGGTAGGTTCCCTCTATGTCCACTCTCTGGTGAGTATTTTATCATAAACAAGTGTTGAATTTTGTCAAAAGTTCTTTCAGTATCTATTTAAATGGTCATATGGTTTTAATTCTTCAATTTGTTAATATGGTTTTTCACATTGATTTATTTGCATATATTGAAGAATCCTTGCATCCCTGGGATAAATCCCACTTGATCATGGTGTATGATCCTTTTAATGTGTTATTGGATTCTGTTTGCTGGTATTTTGTGGAGGATTTTTGCATCTATCTTCATCAGTGATATTGGTCTGTAATTTTCTTTTTTTGTAGTATCTTTGGTTTTGGTATCAGGGTGATGGTGGCCTCGTAGAATGAGTTTGAGCGTGTTCCTTCCTCTGCACATTTTTGGAAGACTTTGAACAGGATGGGTATTAGCTCTTCTCTAAATGTTTGATAGAATTCTCCTGTGAAGCCATCTGGTCCTTAACTTTTGTTTGTTGGAAGATTTTTAATCACAGTTTCAATTTCATTACTTGTGACTTATCTGTTCATAGTTTCTACTTATTCTGGTTCAGTCTTGGAAGGTTATACCTTTCTAAGAATTGGTCCATTTCTTCCAGGTTGTCCATTTTATTGGCATACAGTTGCTTGTAGTAATCTCTCATGATCCTTTGTATTTCTGCAGTGTCAGTTGTTACTTCTCCTTTTTCATTTCTAATTCTGTGGATTTG
>NC_041234.1:45393759-45411228 GCF_002837175.3 Physeter macrocephalus | reverse complement strand
ATTTGTCTCTAGGTATTTTTTGATTTCCTCTTTGATTTCTTCAGTGATCTCTTGGATATTTAGTAATGTATTGTTGAGCTTCCATGTGTGTTTTTTTTAAATGTCTTTTTCCCCTGTAATTTATTTCTAATCTCATAGCCCTGTGGTCGGAAAAGATGCTTGATATGATTTCAATTTTCTTATATTTACCAAGGCTTGATTTGTGACCAAAGATGTGATCCATCCTGGAGAATGTTCTGTGTGCACTTGAGAAGACAGTGTAATCAGCTGTTTTCAGATGGAATGTCCTATAAATATCAGTTATATCTTTGTGGTCTCTTTTCTCATTTAAAGCTTGTGTTTACTTATTAATTTTCTGTCTGGTTGATCTGTCCATTGGTGTAAGTGAGGTGTTAAATTCCCCCACTACTATTGTGTTACTGTTGATTTCCTCTTTTATAGCTGTTAGCAATTGCCTTATGTATTGAGGTGCTCCTATATTGGGTGTGTATATATTTATAATAGTTATCTCTTCTTCTTGGACTGATCCCCTGATCATTATGTAGTGTCCTTCCATGTCTCTTGTAACATTCTTTATTTTAAAGTCTATTTTTTCTGATATGAGTATTGGTACTCCAGCTTTCTTTTGATTTCCATTTGCATGGAATATCTTTCTCCATCCCCTCACTTTCGGTCTGTATGTGTCCCTAGGTCTGAAGTGGGTCTCTTGTAGACAGCATATATATGGGTCTTGTTTTTGTATCCATTCAGTGAGCCTGTGTCTTTTGGTTGGAGCATTTAATCCATTCATATTTAAGGTAATTATTGAAATGTATGTTCCTATTACCATTTTCTTAATTGTCTTGTGTTTGTTTTTGTAGGTTCTTTTCTTCTCTTGTGTTTCCCACTTAGAGAAGTTCCTTTAGCATTTGTTGTAGAGCTGGTTTGGTGGTGCTGAATTCTCTTAGCTTTTGCTTGTCTGTAAAGCTTTTGATTTCTCCATCGAATCTGAATGGGATCCTTGACAGGTAGAGTATTCTTGGTTGTAGGTTCTTCCCTCTCATCACTTTAAGTATATCTTGCCACTCACTTCTGGCTTGTAGAGTTTCTGTTGAGAAATCGGCTGTTAACCTTATGCGAGTTCCCTTGTATGTTATTTGTCATTTTTCCCTTGTTGCTTTTAATAATTTTTCTTTGTCTTTAATTTTTGTCAGTTTGATTACTGTGTGTCTTGAGGTGTTTCTCCTTGGGTTTATCCTGTATGGGACTCTCTGAGCTTCCTGGACTTGGGTAGCTATTTCTTTTCCCATGTTAGGGAAGTTTTCAACTATAATCTCTTCAAATATTTTCTTGGTTCCTTTCACTCCCTCTTCTCCTTCTGGGACCCCTGTAATGCAAATGTTGGTGTGTTTAAAGTTGTCTCAGAGGTCTCTTAGGTTGTCTTCATTTCTTTTCATTCTGTTTTCTTTATTCTGTTCTGCAGCAGTGAATTCCACCATTCTGTCTTCCAGGTCACTTATCGCTTCTTCTGCCTCAGTTATTCTCCTATTGATTTCTTCTAGTGTATTTTTCATTTCAGTTATTGTATTGTTCGTCTCTCTTTGTTTGTTCTTTAATTCTTCTAGATGTTTGATCTTTAATTCTTCTAGATCTTTGTTAAACCTTTCTTGCATCTTCTCGATCTTTGCCTCCATTCTTTTTCTGACGTCCTGGGTCATCTTCACTGTCATTATTCTGAATTCTTTTTCTGCATGGTTGCCTATCTCCACTTCATTTAGTTGTTTTTCTGGGGTTTTATCTTTTTCCTTCATCTGGTACATCGTCCTCTGCCTTTTCATTTTGTCTGTCTTTCTGTGAATGTGTTTTTTGTTTCACAGGCTGCAGGATTGTACTTCTTTTTGCGTCTGTTGTCTGCCCTCTGGTGGACGATGCTATCTACGAGGCTTGTGCAAACTGCCTGATGGGAGGGACTGGTGGTGGGTAGAGCTGGGTGTTGCTCTGGTGGGCAGAGCTCAGTAAAACTTTAATCTGCTTGTCTGATGATGGGTGGGGATGGGTTCCCTCCCTGTTGGCTGTTTGGCCTGAGGTGACCCAACACTGGAGCATACCCGGCTCTTTGCTGAGGCTAATGGCAGACGCTGGGTGGTGTTGCACCAAGGAGTACTTCCCAGAATGTCTGCTGCCAGTGTCCTTGTCCCCGTGGTGAGCCACAGCTGCCCCCCGCCTCTGCAGGAGACCCTCCAACACTAGCAGGTAGGTCTGGTTCAGTCTCCTATGGGGTCACTGCTCATTCCCCCTGGGTCCTGATGTGCACACTACTTTGTGTGTGCCCTCCAAGAGTGAAGTCTCTGTTTCCCGCAGTCCTGTTGAAGTCCTGCAGTCAAATCCCACTAGCCTTCAAAGTCTGATTATCTGGGAATTCCTCCTCCTGTTGCCGGACCCTCATGTTGGAAAGCTTTAAGTGGGGCTCACAACCTTCACTCCAGTGGATGGACTTCTGTGGTATAATTGTTCTCCAGTCTGTGGGTCACCCACCCAGTGGTTATGGGATTTGAGTTTATTATGATTGCGCTCCTCCTACCATCTCATTGCAGCTTCTCCTTTGTCTTTGGATGTCAGGTATCTTTTTTGATGAGTTCCAGTGTCTTCCTGTCAATGATTGTTCAGCAGTTAGTTGTGATTCCAGTGCTCTTGTAAGAGGGAGTTAGCGCACATCCTTCTACTCTGCCATCTTGAACCCATCTCTTCCGCAACTACTTTGTACCTTGAGATCTTTCTGAGGTTGTAGATATTTAAGTAGAAATCTGTTCCAGTTTATTACCACTAATATTGGAATAGTGTGCAAGAACATAAAAACCATTCATAATAATCATGGCTCTTCTCTTACCTATATGTTTGTTTTGGTTTGTTCATTTATTTTGTTTTTTTGTTCTTTGATTTTTTTTGTCTGTTTGTTTTTTTCCATATGAGTTAAGTCACTTGGTATTTGTTTTTCTCCATCTGACTTCTTTCACTTAGTGTAATATACTCATGGTTCATCCATGTTATTGAGAATGGCAGTATTTCATCTTTTTATGGCAGAATAGTATTCCTTTGCATATATCACATATTTATTCATCTATTGCTGAGCACTTAGGTTTTTTCCATATCTTAACTATTATAAATAGTGCTGTGATGAACATAGGGGTGCATATATATTTTTTTGAATTAGTGTTTTCATGTTATTTGTATAAATGCCCAGTAGTAGAATACGTGGATTGTATGGTAGTTCTATTCTTAATTTTTTGAGGAATCTCCATACTGTTTTCCAAGGTGCTGTACCAAGTTACATTCCCACCAACAGTGTATGAGGGTTCCCTTTTCTCTACACCCTCTCTAGCATCTGTTATTTCTTATCTTTTAAAAAATAGCCCTTCTAATGGGCATGATGTGCTATCTCATTGGGGCTTTGATTTGCATTTCCCTAATAATTAATGATGTTGAACACTTTTTAATGTTCCTGTTGGCCATCAGTATATCTTCTTTGGAAAAATGTCCATACAGCTACTCTCTCCATTTTAAAATTAGGTTGTTTGGGTTTTTTTGTTGTTGAGTTTTATGAGTTCTTTAAATATTTTGGACATTAACCCCTTATCAGTTATATGATTTGAAAATATCTTCTCCCATTCAATAGGTTGTCTTTTCATTTTTTGCGTAAGTTTTCCTTTGCTGTGCAGAAGCTTTTTAGTTTGATGTAGTCCTATTTGCTTATTTTTGCTTTTGTTTCTCTTGCCCGAGGAGAATATTCAAAAAGATATTACTAAGATCAATGTCAAAGAATGTACTCCCTATGTTTTCTTCTAGGAGTGTTATTATTTCAGGCTTCACACTCAAGTCTTTATTTTGAGTTGATTTTTTTGTATGTTGTGAGATAGTGGTCTAGTTTCTTTCTTTCTTTTCTTTGTGGCTGTCTAGTTTTCCCAGCACCATTTATTGAAGAAAATATATTTCTGCATTCTGTGATCTTTGCCCCTTTGTCATTAATTTTCCATGTGTGCATGGGTTTATTTCAGGGCTCTCAATTCTCTTTTATTGATATATGTGTCTGTTCTTCTACCAATACCATGCTGTTTCGTTACAGTAGCTCTGTAATATAGTTTAAAATCAGGGACTGTAATACCTCCAGCTTTGTTCTTTTTTTTCTCAGAATTGCTTTGACTTTTCAGCTTGTTTTTTGTTCCATATAAAGTTTAGAATTTTTTGTTCTATTTCTGTGAAAGCTGTCCTTGGGATTTTGATAGGGATTGCACAAAAACTTTAGATTGCTTTTGGTAATATGAGCATTTTAACAATGGCAATTCTTCCAACCCATGAGCATGGAATAACTTTCCATTTATTTGTGTCTTCTTCAATTTCTTTCAACAATGCCTTATACTTTTCAGTGTACAGATCTTTCACCTACTTAGTTAAATTTATTCCTAGGTATTTTGTTATTTTTGCTGCAATTGTAAATGGGATTATTTTCTTAATTTTTCTTTCTGATAGTTCATTGTTAGCATATAGAAACACATCATATTTTTGTGTGTTGATTTTGTACCCTTTTTTTTTTTTTTTTTTTGTGGTATGTGGGCCTCCCTCTGTTGTGGCCTCTCCCGTTGCAGGGCACAGGCTCCAGACGCGCAGGCTCAGCGGCCATGGCTCACGGGCCCAGCCGCTCCGTGGCACATGGGATCCTCCCAGACCGGGGCGCGAACTCGGTTGCCCTGCATCGGCAGGCGGACGCGCAACCACTGCGCCACCAGGGAAGCCCTACCCTTTAACTTTACTGTATTTGTTTATTATTTCTAATAGTTCTTTGATGGAGCCTTTAGGGTTTTCTATATATAAAATAATATCATCTGCAAATAGTGACAGTTTTACTTCTTCCTTTCCAATTTAGATGCATTTTATTTTTTTTATTGCCTAATTGCTCTGGCTAGGACTTCCAATTCTATGTTTAATAAGAGTGGTGAGAGTGGGCACCCTTGTCTTCTTCCTGATCTTAGAGGGATAGATTTCAGTTTTTCACCATTGAGTATCATGTTGCCTGTGAACTTGTAATATATGGTCTTTATTATGTTGAGGTACTTCCTTCTATACCCATTTTATTGAGAATTTTTATCATATGTGGGTATTGAATCTTGTCAAATGCTTTTTCTACATCTATTGAGGTGATATATTTTTTAGTTTTCATTTTGTTAATGTGTGGTGTATATATTGATTGATTTGTACATATTGAACCATCCTTGCATCCCTGGAGTAAATCTCACTTGATCACAATGTATGATCCTTTTAATGTATTGTATTGTATTTGCTAATATTTTGTCAAGGATTTTTGCATCCATGTTCATCAGAGATATTGGCCTGTAACTGTGTGTGTGTGTGTGTGTGTGTGTGTGTGTGTGTGTGTGTATGTGTTGTCCTTGTCTGGTTTTGGTATCAGGGTAATGTTGGCCTTGTGAAATCAGTTAGGAAGTTTTTCCTCCTCTTTAAGTTTTTAGAAAAATTTGAAAAGGATAGGTATTAAATCTTCTTTGAATGTTTGGTAGAATTCACCTGCAAAGCCATATCATCCTGGACTTTTGTTTAGTAAAGGTTTTTGTTTACTGTTTTAACTTCTTTATTATTGATCAGTCTATTCAGATTTTCTTTCTTCATGACTTAGTCTTGGAAGGTTGGGATTCAAGAATTTGTCCATTTCTTCTAGGTTGGCCGATTTGTTGGCATATAGCTGTTCATAACATTTTTTATAATAATTTGTATTTCTGTGGTATCTGTTATTATGTCTGTTCTTTCATTTCTGATTTTACTTATCAGAGACTTTTCTCTTTTTTCTTAGTGTCTAGCTAAAGGTTTGTTAATTTTGTTTATCTTTTCAAAGAACCAGCTCTTAGCTTCATTGATCTTTTCTATTGTCTTTTTGGTCTCTATTTCATTTATTTCCACTCTGATCTTTATTATTTCCTTTCTTGTACTGACTTTGAGCTTCATTTTTTTCCTTTTTTTTTCTAGTTCATTTAAGTGTAAGGTTAGATTGTTTCTTTGAGATTTGTTTCTTGTTTCTTGAGGTAGGCCTGTGTTGCTATAAACTTCCCTCTTAGTACCACTTTTGTTGCATTCCATAAATTTAAGTATGTCGTATTTTCATTTTCATTTGTCTTCAGGTAATTTTCGATTTCTCCTTTGATTTCTTTGTTGTCCCAATAGTTTTTCAGTAGTATGTTGTTCATTCTCCATGTATTTGTAATTCTTGTAGATTCTTGTAGTTGATTACTAGTTTCATTCCATTGTGATTGGAAAAGTTGCTTGATATGATTTCAATCTTCTTAAATTTATTGAGACTTGTTTTGTGTCCCAACATATGGTCTATCCTTGAGAATGTTCCATGTGCACTTGAGGAGAATATGTATTTTGCTACTTTTGGATGGAATGCTCTGTACAAATCTATCAAATCCATCTGGTCGAATGTTTCATTTAAGACTGCTATTTCCTTGTTGACTTTCTGTATGGATGATCTATCCATTGATGTAAGGTGGGTGTTAAAGTCCCCTACTATTATTGTGTTGCTATCAATTTCCTCCTTTAAGTCTGTTAATAATTGCCTTATATATTTTGGTGCTTCTATGTTAGGTGCATTATATTTACCATTTATTAAGTATCTGTTATGTTCCTGGCACTGTACTAGGTACTAGCATAATATTTCTGATCCTCACAAACTTATTGTGAAGAATATATTATTATTATTATTATTATTATTATTTTATTTCTACTAGAAAACTGAGGCTCCCAAAGGTGTTAATTGCCAAAGGTTCATAGTGAGTAACTGGCAGATCTGGGATCTAAGTCTTAGCAAGTCTGGCAGGCATCAAAGTCTGTGTTCTTTCCAGTAAGGCAGAACTATCACTTTACCTTCCTATAAGAAGCTTTGAACCTGTGAACTATTGTTTTCTCATTCTTACTTTCCAGTATAATAGAAATAGGGACAAGAGGGCACAACTTAAACAAAACTATGGGCTTTTAAAAAAAAATTTTCCAACTATTCACTTTTTTTTTTTAGATGTTGGGGGTAGGAGTTTATTAATTAATTTATTTATTTTTGCTGTGTTGGGTCTTCGTTTCTGTGCAAGGGCTTTCTCTAGTTGTGGCAAGCGGGGGCCACTCTTCATCGCAGTGTGTGGGCCTCTCACTATCGCGGCCTCTCTTGTTGTGGAGCACAAGCTCCAGACGCGCAGGCTCAGTAGTTGTGGCTCACGGGCCTAGTTGCTCTGCGGCATGTGGGATCCTTCCAGACCAGGGCTCAAACCTGTGTCCCCTGCATTAGCAGGCACATTCTCAACCACTGCGCCACCAGGGAAGCCCAAAACTATGGGCTTTTTAAGTTACAAATTACAAATTCAAAATGTGGCTGACTTCTGCAAATTTAATTGGCTGCTAGATGTGGAGACTCATGTTGGGAGGTTGTGACTAATCTAGAGGGGAATAGGGGGGAATATAATTCTATGAAAAAAGATACTTTGATATCACAAAGGCTTAGATCCAAATCCTGACTCTTTTATTTTCTAGCTAGATAGCCTTTTAAAAATGTGCCTTATGTTTTATATCATTTCCTGTTCCAAAAAAGATTTAAGGCATTTCACAATATAGAAAAATATAAGAACTTAAATATAGTAAGAATAATTGCTGTGTACCTGGCCCCTTTCTAGGTGTTGAAGACATAAGAGTAAATAAGATATACAGGGTCCTTACCCTCTTTAAGCTTTTATAAGGACTTAGCAAACCTAAGCCTTAATTTGTTGAAAAAAAATCAAAAGAAAAGTATGACATGACACGAAAATTATATGAAATTCAATTTTCCATGTCCATAAATAGAAACATGCTCCTTTGTTTACATATTGTCTAGAGCTGCTTTCATGATGTGGATTGTTGCATGTAACAACCTCAATATGGGTTGATGGCATTGTCTTAGAGCACAATACAGTAAAAGCTATTCTATGGGGCTCTGATAAGATTTCTACTAAGTAACTGACTGAATTCTCTAGCTTGACACTGATGCATCTGTATGATTACAGTTAAGTTATTTAACCTCTTTGCACCTTGGCTTCCTTATCTGTAAATGGGAGAAACAGTTCATCCCTCAGAATTATTGCTAAAGTTAAAAGGAATAACAAATAAAGTATCTGCTATATAATCAATATGCAGAATATGTTATTAATTCCTTCCCCTTTTCCTCCCCTTCATAAGATTTGCCTCTTCTCTGAAGTAGCAAGTTAAGCCAGACTTCTATGTAGACAACTGCTTCAATTTATAAGTCATATGTTGACCTTCACATCAATGTGGTGGATAATTGGGTAACAACTTATATTCATCACAGTAAAGTTTGTCTTGCCTGTCGCCAAGCCTTGGGGTCAGTCAGATCTTATCAGCTCAGCCCACACAGTAACTTAGTCCTCCCCATCAGTTCCGCTTTCACCATCTTCTGCTGCAAAGTTAAATCCTAACGACATTCCACTCTTCCCCTTCCTCCACAGTCCTGCCTCAGGCTGCTGGCGGCAGCTGCTCTGATCTAATGGTTTCAGTTAATGTGAGTACTCATTTGACTGTCCAGTATCAGCCAGACTATCTAAATCTGGGCCACAGCACTCCCTGGCATTGCTTTCTGCCTTAAATCAGTTAGCAACAGGTCAGTGTGATACAGGCTTTTTCAAAGACCCCTGCCTCCAGCCTTGGCTACGGGAAGTAGAACTGAGGTAGTACTTCTGCCCTTGGTGAAGAATTAGCCAAACCTCTGGTGTAGTTGCCTCTTGGAACTTTCCCTACTCCCACCCCCTCACGTCTTATTCCCTCCCTTCCTCCCCATTTTGGCTGTCACTCCAGTGACAGATTTCGGGCATCAGAACAAATATCAGCTAAACAAAAACTGCAAAGAACTCTGACCCCAAACTATAACTAATAGTTGTTAGCCACAGGTTCTAGCCCACAGCCTGAAATGGCAATGTCAGAGGGAGAGAGCTGTCACCTTAGCTGACCCACTCTGCATCTTGTCATTGTTACTTCAATTCAGCTCCTTCTTCAGAGCTTTGCCTGCCATCCTTAGGGTCAATGCATAGGTCTCTGCTTTAGTGATACAACTGTACCACTGTCCTATCTGCCATCTTCACTCCTTGCATCGATCCAACATTTGAATGGACTGGATGTGCTCCACATATTTTCTTAGTAATTAAAGATAGCAAAAACAAGGAGCATGTTAAATTGTTTTGTTCCATGACACTCAACTTGATAATGTAACCGATATTGTTTGCTGATGTAATTTTGTCAAGGGCCCTTTTCTTTTCCACACATGGAACTGGACACATCTCTTCTTCTATTGCATCTAATCATTCTGATAGGCCTTTGAGATAGGTTTTATTTTCCACATTTCACAGATGGAGAAACTGAGGCTCAGAGAAGTGAAACAGCTTGCCCAGAGTCACCCACATTGTAAGATGTGGAGATGGAGATTGAACCTTGGCTCCCTGGGTATCACATTCTTATTTATTAAATGGCTTTAGCTACCTTCCCCTTTCTATTTTCTAAGAAGCATTCACTTTTGGAGGAACAATATTATACAAGCCAAATTTCCTGCCTTCCTTTGATATTGCTGCCTCTTACCAGGCCTGGCTTTGGAAAGGCCATTTTTGTAGCTTCTACAAAGGGACTTAGGACTTTCCTTTGGGGAATGGAGAGGAAGGACATCTACTTACATGTATTTGTTCATTTATTCAGGCACAGTGCTGTGCAATTAGAGAGACAAAGATGAAAGGCCATGTTCCCTGCCCTCCAAAGGTTCATGGCGAGGCTGGCATGTAAGCAACCAGTCCCAGTCCAGTGACATCCATGTTCTAGTGGGAGTTAGAATACATTCCAGTAGGAGCATGGGGTAAAGAGCCCTTCACTGTGCCAGAGGTTCTGAGATAAAAATGGAGAATACATCCACACTGAGACCCTATGACATATGGGCTTAGGAGCCTCTGTCTTGACTGGAGAGGTAAGACTGCTTTCTGGTAGCATGCTTTTGGGCTTGGGGAAAGGGTGCTTGTAAGGCCCTGCTCAACCACAGGGCCATCAATTCTCCACTGGGGTGACTAATGCTATGAGTAGCATTTGCATCTGCTCTAAAAGTATTAGGCACAGACTTGCTCTTGCAGTAATGAGCTTTGTGGCCATTATCCACATTTTCTTGTTTGGACTCATTACGCTTTTAATAATGTACTGTGTTTAGTTTTCATTCTCTGGCTTTCCTGGATCAACTCCAAGTTGATCCACAGGGGTCAGAGGCTTTAAGGTGATCATGGGGGAATGTCGTAGAAAGAGATAGATGATTCTAGAAGGTTGAGGGAATCTACAAGTCAAAACAACCTCCCTTTACTCTGTGCTCTCGGGTAAGGTGTAGATGGATGTAAAAAAAAGGTGGAAGAAATTGTCTTAAGGTTGAATACTGATGTTCATCAAGTCCTAAGAAATCTATAAATGCTAAAATTCTTTAGTTATGGTCATTTGATAGAGAATGGGGGGGAGGGAACAGGTTGGGCTGGAGAGGGAGGTCCAAAGAGTCAAGTTGTGGACCGAGGTTAAAAATAAATTAAAAGGAAGTACAATTTGGTAGAAATACCAATAAGCTCAAAAGGCTTAGTGGAGTCTCAGATATGACTTAGCTCCAGAGTCACTGAGATGTGAGTTTGAATCCTGGCTCTGCCTCATCCTAGTTGTGGGACCTTGGGCAAGTCACAACCTTTCTGAGCCTTAGTTTTCTAATTTGTAAAATGAAGATATTTGTGCCTATAGGATTGCTGTAATGATGAAATGAGATACCAATGTACTTGGCACTTAATGAGTACTATGTAAAAGGTAGCAGTTGTTTTGCTTTTACAGGAGGCTAATTACTAACTACACAGTCTTAGTTAGGTAAACTTCACTTCTCTGAGCCAGCTTTCTCAACTGTAAGTGGGGACAGTGCCTATATTGCAGGTAAGGTTTTTGTGGGGATTAAGTAAGATTAGGTATACAAAACATCTTGTAATATAATAGAAGTTCAAAAAATGATAGTGGTACTGGTTGGGTATCAACCTCTCAGGAAATGGCAGGCATGGAAAATGGTAGGTATTTACTCTTCTGTATTCTAGAGCCTATGAGAAGTCTCAAGCTTCAAATATAGGTGTCATAAAAGAGCTCAGAACTACTCTTTCCACCCTCAACCTATCTCTGACCATGCCAAACACTCAGAAATAGGAGGACTATTGACAAGGGGAAGGGGCAAGGAAGGATTCTTAGCCATCCCTCAAAGTCCAGCTAAAGTCCTATTTCCTCCATGAAGCCTTTTGACAATCCTGCCCCAGGGAACTCTCCCTTATCTCACTTCTTTTGGCACCCAAGTTTGACCCTTTAATTGTGGATGCTGAGTTACTGTATTCATGCTTATTTCCCATGAGTATGACTTCATTCTCCAACTCAGTTTTAAGCCCCTGGATGGCAAAGTCAGTGTCAAATCACTTGTCTGCATCTGTTGTGAGAGCATAAGGCTGGGCACAAAAGCCCTCAAGAGGGGCTTCCCTGGTGGCGCAGTGGTTGCGCGTCCGCCTGCCAATGCAGGGGAACCGGGTTCGCGCCCCGGTCTGGGAGGATCCCACATGCCGCGGAGCGGCTGGGCCCGTGAGCCATGGCCACTGAGCCTGCGCGTCCGGAGCCTGTGCTCCGCAACGGGAGAGACCGCAGCAGAGGGAGGCCCGCATACCATCAAAAAAAACAAAAACAAAAAGCCCTCAAGAAACACTCAGTCTATTGAACACCTGTCAATTTAGATTTTAGAATAGCCCTGAAATTTGGGTATATCATGTTTGTGTTTGTCACAGATGGCACAAATGGGGACTTCAAAAGGGAAAGCTTTTCCCGTTGTCCTTCTAATGGACTGAACTACGTTTTTCTTTTCTCAATGAGTATTTATTGAATACCAGTTACATGCAAAGCAATTTACTTGGGCCCCTGGTAAACACAGAGAGGAATCCCACTTAGATCTAGCTCTCAAGTTGCTCCATTCTAATATGGGAGATAGAGCCACCAAAACAAAGAGCCCTGATTCAAAGTACAAGGTGGTTGGTGCAGTAAGAGTAAGAGAAAGGAACTTGGAGCATATTAGGCTTCTAAGAGATGTGGCACTTAAGCTGAATCTTAACAGATGATGCAAATTTGGGCATATTAGAAGGGGTAAAGGGCATCTAGGAAAGAGATGATTAATTGTAGGATGTGTACGTGGAACAAGAAATAATACTGTTTCTGCGGACTATGGGATATGTAAAGAGGAAGGGTGGAAAGTTAGACCAGAAACATCAGTTGAAGCAAGGTAGAAGAAGGTAGTGAATTCCAGGTTAAAAAAATGTTTGAGTTTGTTCTGCAGGCAACAGGGAGCTGTGAAATCTAAATCTAACTATTATCTATCTATCTATCTATATATCTATCTATCTGGAGATTTTTTTCAATCTGGTTAGGTACATGATCAGAACTGGCTTCTAGAGTATTCCACTGTAGCATGTAAAAGTCAGTGGGGAGAGATATAGACCTATAGACTTATATCATGGATCTACTGATCTGGAAAACAGTCCAAGTTCACATTGTACAGGTAGGGAAATGATCTGCTCAAGGTCACACAGCAAGTTAGTTTTAGTATTAAGACTGGAATCTAGCTAGGTCTTTTGACTCCCAGTTATTACTCTTCCATCCCTGCCTCCTCAGTTTGACATTGTGGCTATACTGTCACAAATTAGAGGCAGGAGAGAACAACATTGGGGTCTTTCAAACAAGAAAGTCCTTTGCTACTACTTCAAAGTTTGACTTATAATGAATCATCAATTTGCGGCACCCAATAAAGAGCTTAGTAGGATGCAAGGCTGATGACATTTGTTTTCCAAGGCCTTGGGTTGATGTCTATTTGGATGTGGCTGCAACTGGGAAATGAATGGGTTTCATATTTCAGGGGGCGTCATCTGGTTCTCTCACCAAAGGACACAGTAGCCTTAGCGTGGACACAGCTTCAGGTAGAAATGTTTTCTGGCTCTGACTGTAGCATATGCTTCCTATCCAATACCTCCTCCAGTGACCATTAGAAATGGAACAGCATTGTCAGCTGTTATCATCTGATTTGCAGTGAGCAAGCAGCATCATGTGGCCTAGTGGTTCTCAACTCTGGCTATACATAGCATCACCTGGGGAGCTTTTAAAAATACCCATACCAAGGTGCTACCCCAGTCAATTAAACTAGGCTTTCTGGGGATGGTTCCCCAGTACTGTATAATTTCAATGTTCCCAATGTATAGCCAAGGTTGAAAACCACTGGTACTTCTGACTACTTGGGCTTTGGAAAGCAGATGGACCTGAATCTATTGCCAATTAACTATGGGGTTATACTTCTCATCTCTGTGTCTCTGTTTCCTCAACTGTAGAACAGGCATAATGCTTCTTGTCTTTCAGGGTTAGGGCCAATATTAAATGAGAATATATGCATAAAGTACTGAGTACCTGGAACAGAGCAGGTGTTCAATAAAAAAGTAGCTAAAGTTTTTTACCAGTTATTTTATTACCATTATTATTGTTATTTATAACTTTTTATATTACTACTAATAAGAACAAAACAGCAGATACTGGGAAGAACAGTGGATGCAGAAACAGGAGATATGAGTTTTAGTCCACACTCTACCACTTACCTAACTATATGATCGCGGGTGAGTGAGCTCACCATTCCGAACCTTAGTTTCCTTCTCTATAAAATGAGAAAAATAAGACCCATCTGCTATTCTTTCCTGCCAAGCTTATTGTGAACATCAAATAGTTAATTGGGAGAGTGCTTTGAATATTATAATGTGTTAGAAAAATTGGATTATTATTATTATTTTGGTCACTCTTTAGCTGCAATTCTGTGTACCCAACCTGGTGCTAAGGGGAATGGCATGTCCAGAAATGTAAGATACAGCCTAGATTGGGAGCCAGATTTTCTATATGTGTAAATGAATAGTACTTGGTTCATACCTCCATTAGAACACCAATCACACTGTATTATCATTATCTTTTTTCATATCTGTCTCCCTCACCAGAATGACTAGCTGGAGGAATTTAAAAACCCCGTGAAAAAAAAAAAAACCCCGTGGAGCAATATATAAGTACTTCATGAGTGTTTACATGGATGGAAATTACCAGTGCCAGCTCAAGTGTTCAGAGGATTGAGATTTGAGCTGACTGTTTAGGGGTAGTTACAATACAGATAAGACATGAGAACAGGGACATATATCGGGCAAGAAGCAGGACAGAGTCTAACACTTACTTATCCCTGCTACATGCTAGGTATTCTCTAACAGCCATCTAATTTAGTCCTTACAACCACCGTGTGAGGACGGGTTATTATATCCATTTCCCAGATGAATACCTTGATAGTCAAAGAGTTGAAATAACTGCACAGTGTCCCACAGTTTGGAAGTAGCAGAACAAGGCCTGAAAGCAGGGTCTGCCCAATTCCAGACTCTTACTTTCCACACTGTACCATACTGTCTCATCTAGAAGAGTCAAGGGCTTGCTGCTTTGATAGGGCCAGTGAGGAGACCATTTTAACAAAAGTAGAGCTGGTATTTAAAGTCTAGCACTAGTACCTGGTTTAATAATTTGGGATCAGCTCATAGAGGGCCTTGAATTTATGTTAAGGAGTTTGAACTTATCCTGTACATTTTATAGCCACTGAGAAAATCTTTAAGGAGAAGAAATACAGCGTGGAAATACTTAAGGTAAATCTTACAACAGTTTTATATGGATTAAAGTTAATATTTTTTACATTTACCTTAAAAAGTTTTGTAGAAGAAAGCAATGAATATCAAGGATTACTGAAAAAAATTGAATGAATATCAAGATCTACTAACACCCTTGCGTAGTTGCAAATGTATCTACTTCCAGATGGTGTTCATCAGGCCATGAACATTTTTTGTGGACTTTTTTTCACTTAATATTATTTTATATGAATACATTTTTTGACCTAGCCTAAATCCTTCTCATTTCATGCATAATATGTATTGGTTAAATGCTTGTAATATTGAATTGTTTGCTTATCAGCATTTGTGGTAGAGTCTGAATTTTTGCTGTTAAGAAGCATGTTTTTGTGCTACTTGTTTTCCCTATTTTTTTTTTGTTTTGGGTTAATTTCTTTGGGTCTGTTGCCCAAAGTGGATCAACTGGATCAATGAGCATGAACTGTCTCATATATATTATTTTGCATTTCATTCACATTGTTCCAGAATTCTTTTGTTTTGTTTTGTTTTGTTTTTGTTGTTTTTTTATACTGCAGGTTCTTCTTAGTCATCAATTTTATGCACATCAGTGTATACATGTCAGTCCCAATCGCCCAATTCAGCACACCACCATCCCCACCCCGCCACAGTTTTCCTGCCTTGGTGTCCATACGTCTGTTCTCTACATCTGTGTCTCAACTTCTGCCCTGCAAACCAGCTCATCTGTACCATTTTTCTAGGTTCCACATACATGCGTTATTATACGATATTTGTTTTTCTCTTTCTGACTTACTTCACTCTGTATGACACTCTCTAGATCCATCCACGTCTCAACAAATGACTCAATTTCGTTCCTTTTTATGGTTGAGTAATATTCCATTGTATATATGTACCACATCTTCTTTATCCATTCGTCTGTCAATGGGCATTTAGGTTGCTTCCATGACCTGGCTATTGTAAATAGTGCTGCAATGAACATTGGGGTGCATGGAATTTGTCACTTTTTGATGTGTTCACTTTTCTGCTTTTAGGTTATACTTCAATAACATTTTAAAAGATGCCAGCCATGATCCACAAACTGATTTCCCAGCCTACAAACAGATTACAACTCACAATTCTATGTGAATGGTGCCCATTGGGGTTGTATAAGACAGTGGCTGGTGGTGATCTTGCCTCAGATGGCCAGATGGGTATCTCAGGTCAGCTGCTTGTGAATAAGCATCCCTAAGACAAAGGTTCCTGCATAGAGCATAGAGGGTTTCTGAAATGCTAGCAATGTTCTGTTTTTTCACGTCAAGTTGGCTACACGGATGTGTTCATTCTGTAAAAATTTATTGAGTTCGACACTTTGTTTTTTTTGTATTTTTCTGGCTATTTGTCTTTTTTTTTTTTTTAATTTGGCTCCTGCAGAGCCAACTGTTGGCTGCCTCCACTGACAAAGGCTCTGGGGAAGACTATTCTTTCCCTTCAGATCAGGATTGAACTGGAGGGTGACCCTAAAGAAGGCAGAAATATCTCGGTGGTTTAAGAATATGGACTCAAGTATTTGATAGACATTTATTTTTGTGTATGGTGTTAGGGAGTGTTCTAATTTCATTCTTTTACATGTAGCTGTCCAGTTTTTCCAGCACCACTTACTGAAGAGACTGTCTTTTCTCCATTGTATATCTTTGCCTCCTTTGTCATAGATTAGTTGACCATAGGTGCGTGGGTTTATCTCTAGGCTTTCTATCTTTTTCCATAGATCTATGTTTCTGTTTTTGTGCAAGTGCCATATTGTCTTGATTACTGTAGCTTGGTAGTATAGTCTGAAGTCAGGGAGTCTGATTCCTCCAGCTCCGTTTATTTCCCTCAAGACTGCTTTGGCTATTCGGGATCTTTTGTGTCTCCATACAAATTTTAAGATGATTTGTTCTAGTTCCATAATAAATGCCATTGGTAATTTGATAGGGAGTGCAATGAATTTCTAGACTGCTTTGGGCAGTATAGTCATTTTCACAATATTGTTTCTTCCAGTCCAAGAACATGGTATATCTCTCCATCTGTTGGTATCATCTTTAATTTCTTGAATTTTGTCAAAAGCTTTTTCTGCATCTATTGAGATGATCATATGGTTTTTATTCTTCAATTTGTTAATATGGTGTATCACATTGATTGATTTGTGTATATTGAAGAATCCTTGCATCCCTGGGATAAATCCCACTTGATCATGGTGTATGATCCTTTTAAAGTGTTGTTGGATTCTGTTTGCTAGTATTTTGTTGAGGATTTTTGCATCTATATTCATCAGTGATATTGGTCTGTAATTTTCTTTATTTGTTGTATCTTTGTCGGGTTTTGGTATCAGGGTGATGGTGGTGTAATAGAGTGAGTTTGGGAGTGTTCCTTCCTCTTCAATTTTTTGGAAGAGTTTAAGAAGGATGGGTATTAGCTCTTCTCCTAATGTTTCATCGAATTTACCTGTGATGCCATCTCGTCCTGGACCTTTGTTTGTTGGAAGATTTTTAACCACAGTTTAAATTTCATTACTTGTGATTGGTCTGTTCATATTTTCTGTTTCTTCCTGGTTCAGTCTTGGAAGGTTATACCTTTCTAAGAATTTGTCCATTTCTTCCAGGTTCTCCATTTTATTGGCAGAGTTGCTTGTAGTAGTCTCTTAGGATGCTTTGTATTTCTG
>NC_041234.1:45370544-45393168 GCF_002837175.3 Physeter macrocephalus | reverse complement strand
TTGAGAAGAAAGTGTAATCTGCTGTTTTTGGATGGAATGTCCTATAGATATCCTTTAAATCTGTCTGGTCTGTTGTGTCATTCAAAGCTTCTGTTTCCTTATTTTTTTTCCTTTTGGTTGATATGTCCATTGGTGTAACTGAGGTGTTAAAGTCCCCCACTATTATTGTGTTACTGTCGATTTCCTCTTTTATAGCTGTTAGCCACTGCCTTATGTATCGAGGTGCTCCTATGTTGGGTGCATATATATTTATAATTGTTATATCTTCTTCTTGGATTAATCCCTTGATCATTATGTAGTGTCCTTCCTTGTCTCTTGTAACATTCTTTATTTTAAAGTCTATTTTATCTGATATGAGTATAGCTACTCCAGCTTTCTTTTGATTTCCATTTGCATGGAATATCTTTTTCCATCCCCTCACTTTCAGTCTGTGTGTGTCCCTAGGTCTGAAGTGGGTCTCTTGTAGACAGCATATATACGGGTCTTGTTGTGCTGTCCATTTAGCCAATCTATGTCTTTTGGTTGGAGCATTTAATCCATTCACATTGAAGGTAATTATCAATATGTATGTTCCTATGACCATTTTCTTAATTGTTTTGGGTTTGTTTTGTAGATTCTTTTCTTCTCTTGTGTTTCCCACTTAGAGAAATTCCTTTAGCATTTGTTGTAGAGCTGGTTTGGTGGTGCTGAATTCTCTTAGCTTTTGCTTGTCTGTAAAGCTTTTGATTTCTCCATTGAATCTGAATGAGATCCTTGCCGGGTAGAGTAATCTTGGTTGTAGGTTCTTCCCTTTCATCACTTTAAGTATATCATGCCACTCCCTTCTGGCTTGTAGAGTTTCTGCTGAGAAATCAGCTGTTAACCTTATGGCAGTTCCCTTGTATGTTATTTTTCATTTTTCTCTTGCTGCTTTCAGTAATTTTTCTTTGTCTTTAATTTTTGCCAATTTGATTACTGTGTCTTGGTGTGTTTCTCCTTGGGTTTATCCTGTATGGGACTCACTGTACTTCCTGGACTTGAGTGGCTATTTCCTTTCCCATGTTAGGGAAGTTTTCGACTCTTCAAATATTTTCTCTGGTCCTTTCTCTCTCTCTTCTGCTTCTGGAACCCCTATAGTGCGAATGTTGTTTCATTTAATGTTGTCCCAGAGGTCTCATAGGGTGTCTTCATTTCTTTTCATTCTTTTTTCTTTAATCTGTTCTGCAGCAGTGAATCCCTCCATTCTATCTTCCAGGTCACTCATCCGTTCTTCTGCCTCAGTTATTCTGGTATTGATTCCTTCTAGTGTAGTTTTCATTTCAGTTATTGTATTGTTCATCTCTGTTTGTTTGTTCTTTAATTCTTCTAAGTCTTTGTTAAAAATTTCTTGCACCTTCTCTATCTTTGCCTCCATTCTTTTTTGGAGGTCCTGGATCATCTTCACTATCATTATTCTGAATTCTTTTTCTGGAAGGTTGCCTATCTCCACTTCATTTAGTTGTTTTTCTGGGGTTTTATCTTTTTCCTTCATCTGGTATATAGCCCTCTGCCTTTTCATCTTGTCTATCTTTCTGTTAATGTGGTTTTTGTTCCACAGGCTGCAGGACTGTAGATCTTCTTGCTTCTGCTGTCTGCCTTGTGGTGGATGAGACTCTGTTCCAGAATTCTTGATGGCTATCTAGTTAGAATAAGCCAAGTGTACAGTGCCACCAGCAATGTGTGCATGCATATGTTTCACCATATTCCTGCCAGAATCATTTTATTAAAAATTATGTGTATTTATTTTGTAGTGAGTGACCTGGAAACTAGAGACATAGCGGCAGAAAGGTGAGTTAGGAGACTGCCACAATAGTCAAGGCTTAAGTGAAAATAGACTCATTTTTGGTGACAATGAATGTAACAAATTTATCATCAAACATTGACTAAGCACCTGCTATGTGTCAGTCACAGTACTAAACATATTACTACCTAAGTAAATCCTCTTAATGTCTCTGTAAGATAATATATTATTAGTCTTGATTATATGGTTGAGGAAACTGAGACTGAGCAAATTGATGTGACATATCCTAGGTCACACAAATATGAAGCTCCAGAGCTGAGGTTCAGACATAGACTTTGTGAAGGGACAGCTGCTGGAGAATATTTTTTTTAATCCAGAGTTGTTAGTTACCAAAAAGAAATGGGGACCAAGAGAGGTGGCCATGATAACTGCAATATTGGGTACCTGCTGAGGAGTAGTGTTCCATTTGGCTCACTGTCCAAGTTCTTGTTGTTCTCTTTTCCAGGAGACTCTGACAGTTTCAGTATAGTGCGGCCTCCAGGAGAAAAGCCAACCATCATCCGACCCCCAGTGAGGCCTCCAGATCCTCCCTGCCGGGCAACTCCTACCCAGAAACCAGAACCAAAGCCAGATATAGTGACTGGCAATGCAGGGGAAATCCCATCGTCTGTGTAAGTAGGGTTGTTTTTCAACCTTGACCTAAAGCCCACCTTAGACCACTAAGAATGCTTTCAGGATCACCATTATGGTTGTGAAGGGTGTACAATGCACAACTCCAGGGTATCATTCACTTCATAGCGTAGGGGACTGTTGCAGACCAGCTCTGTTTGGAGTGTTCTACTCAACACTTAAAGCCTGGAGATTCTTCCTAAAGCTGAGGTGTTTAAATCTTAGTACCCGATAGGAGACCCGTTTTTCTTAGTCGCCCTGATCTCTCTAGGGTGATAAGATTACCGTCTGCTTTCATGCTTCATGCCTCTGGAATTTTTTTTTTCTTCTTACTACTACTGTTTTTAAAAGTAATTTAATGAACAGATTTGGTCATTTTACGTGTGCTTTGAGGCTTTTTTTTTTAAAGAGAGGGTATGATTTTTAAAATCTTCCAAAATGACTCAGATTCTCCAGAGAGCCTCTTACAGGGTATTAGCAGAGCTAATATCCAACAGGCCTTCCTGAGTCTGGCCTGTAAGCCAAGGAATCAGGGATAGAGCAGCTAAGGTGGGGCCACAGCAACTCTCAGGGACCAGCTTTTCTTGGCCACAAAACTAGCCTGGCCGGCCTCTCCTCAGCCAGTGCCTGGGACCCCTCTCAGTATCCTGCATCCTAGTGTTCCTTTTTCTTGTGTCTCTTGTTTTCCATAATTGTAAAATTGAGGAAATAAGAAAAATAGAGCCTCTACCATTTGGACTAATTAGCTAAAGTGTATTTACAAAATGCCAAACATTATACTTTGAAACCAAGAACTTGTTTCACTTATTTCTCCCAAGAGTAGTCTGAATGGGCAACATACTTAGACCATTCTGAACCAAGGGGGAGCAAAGGGTATCAGCCATAGCCTTGGGGGTGTCTATGGTCTCTGAGCCATTTCACATTCTGATACTTGGGTCTTTCCTCAGACCCAGATCCTTTGCAAGCTAAGGTAGAGCCTGGCATTGGTGGCCTATCTGGTTCATATTTTCTTTTCCTTTCCATTGGCCATTGGTTCCCACACATATTCCAGAGCAACTTATGGGACTTGGTTGGCTTCTCTTTGCAGGGTGGCTTCCAGGACCAGGTTCTTTGAAATAGCTTCCCGGAAAACAGGAAGGTAAGAGATGCAGGTGACAGAAATGAAACCAAATCACTTTTTAATAAATATATCATGAGCATGTCATTTGCTCTCTTAACATTCTAGTGTTCTGTTTCTCTGTAGCTCTGTCTCTTTCTCTCTGTCTGTGTTTGTTCCTTTCTCTCCCCCAACACTGTCTCTCTGTTTCCCTGTCTTTTACCCTGTGTCTCTGTCTTTGTTTCTATAACTGTGTGTCTCTCTGCCTTTGTCACCCTTGTCCATTTGTCTCTCGCACTGTTTCTTTCTCTGTCTCTGTAATTCTCAGTCTCTTTATGTCTCTCCTTGTGTTTTGCTACTTATATCTCTGTTTCTTTGTCTCTGTTTCCCTATCTCTTTGACTCTTTTTCTGTCTCCCTCCATGTGTCTCTTTCTTTGTCTATCTCTGTATCTGTTGTCTCTGCCTCTCTGACTCTGTCTTTCCACCTCTTTCTCTCTTTCTCCTCTCTCTCTCTCTCACACACACATAGAGTACTCACATGCCAAGTGGTATTGCAAAAACTTTATGCTCAATGTAGGTCTAATTTTTTTTGTTAGTTTACTTATTTAGACCCTATTATATTCTAAAAGGGCAGCTGATAGGAATATATAGAAAGCAATATTCTAACATAAACAGCCTTAGACTAAGCATAGCCCTCATTTCAGAGGTAAACATTAGACTTAGGTGGTTGTTTTCGAACTGTCTGAACATATAAATCACCTGGAAAATTTTGAGGGAAAATAAAATGAACACAGATTCCTGCCTTCTGCTCTAGACCCACTAAAACAGAATCTCCAGGAGTAGGGCCTGGGAGTCTGGGTTTTTAAAATTTCCTTCCTTTATTTCTTTCTTCTAGTTAATTTGTTTTTATAATTCCTCAAGTGCTGGTACAGGCTTTCCAAGGCCTATCATTTGGGACCCTTTAGACTAAAACGCCTGGAGAAATAATTGCTTAGCCTTCAGGCACTCTTCTGTGAGTTTATTCAATGTTGCTTATCAAAGAGTTCAAAATTGTGCTTCCTGATGGGTGGCAGGAGTGTAACTCTTCCAGGTATTCAGTTAAAAGCAGAACAATGTGCCTTTACCAGCACTGGAGCTGGGATAGGTTTGACATCATCTAGTTAAAACTGTGGGACCCGACTCACCAGGACATGATTCTGAACAGCAGGTCACCCTAGTTCTGCTTGGCAGTCAGCCACAGGGAACTCTAGACTAGGCCAAATTCTCCTTAGACAATAATTTACCATTTATTCTACCATAACAAATGAAAGTGAGGTCAAAGCCCCAGATTTCTCTTACTGATAGAATGAAGATAAAGTTTTCACCTAGGACATTTTTAAAGCAGGCTTAATCAGATAGGCTTGAGGGGAAAAAAGAAAAACAGAAAGAGAGAGAATACTTTATATTCTTAATAAAGTATCTGCCTATGAGCAGGACTACTTCCTACTTCCTGGTGGTCCTTCCAACCTCCCTAGGATAAGCCATATGAGAAATAAATACCAGGGAAATAGAATGAAGCAAACTAGAATTAACAGAATGAACTGGGCATATCTAAAGGAAAGCTTTTTAGAGGAAGTGATATCTGAGATGGGGCTTGAAAGATGGGTAGAATACACTGAAAATGTGAGGGATTGATCTGTAGCTTTGGACAGGGAACCAAGGCATTGAGAGGGATACGTACTAGGCATGAACAAAGTCCAACAGAATCTTTAAGGCAGCCTGACTTTTAATAGTGAAACTATAGCCAACCTGGTGTTGAAAGTGTGGAAAGATTGGTAACCACTGCCTGGGCTTTGTCATTTAGTGCTCAGGGAAGTCTTGGACCAACTGTAACATAGGGCACTGTGGTCAAAGCAGGCACTTCAGGCTGGAGAACGACCTGACCAATCCTATGTCCAGTCCTCTGGAATCTAAATTTAATCCTGTTCCTTATCCCCAGATTCCATCTTGGCAGGATTGTGGGTAAGACCAAGGTGGGTACACCAGTCCTCCAATATGTAATAAACCACCTTCCTAGGTACCCACAGGTTCCTCCCACTCAGCATCCACATAAGGAAAGCACCCCTTCTGTCTAGGCCCCAATTTTGTAACCACCACTTGCATCAGTGCACCTACATGCTGGCTACTGGTCAAGATTCTTAGACTAGCCACAGTCAATCCCATCTCATCTCTAATGAAAATGATCTGTTTAACCTTTTCTCTGCCCCTTTTTGCTTCCAGTTTGTACACCTGACTCTATGTAACCTGACATTTGAATGACCTCACTTCTCATTCATGTCCCTTCTACAGTACAACAATTAAAAAAATTAAAAACTCAAAAGAAAATGAGAAGTGGCTCATCAAGAAGAGAAGGGAGGGGAAGACATTTCAGTAAGGCAGAATAGCTTATGCAAGGCAGGTTCACAAAGTGATTAGTGTTCCACTTTGGCTAGAATGTGGGGGTGAGAAGAAGGAAGCTTAGCTAGAGTTGAGGCCAAGAAGATGGATTGGGGCCAAACTGTAATGGCCTTATATGACATACTAAGGAGTTTGGTCTTTATTCTGTAGTCCATGGTGTGTCATGGAAAACTTTTCAGCATGACAATGCATATTCTAAGCTGCCTGAGTTATTTTAAAAAACACACACACATTCTGCTGGTAATGAGGAAGATAGTTGGGAGAGTAAAACCTGGAGGCAGGGAGACCAGTTAGGAGGCTAATCATCCTGGCAAGAGTTGATGAGGTCCTGATGTATGGCATTGTCAATAGGAATGGAATGAAAGGACAGATTTGAGGTAGACTCAGTAAGACCTTGCTGACTTTTCAAACGTGGAGCATTGGAGAAAGATTAAGAGAGAAAAAAAGTCTAACTTGGGCAGTTAGGTAGATGGTAGCAATAATTAATCATGGAGGAACAGGTTTTGTGGGAAAGTTTCTCTGCTCAATTTTGGACACAGTGTGTATGAAGACACTGTGGGACAGTGTCTGTGGGACATCCAGATAGAGATGTCCAGTGGGTAACTGCAACTTAGACTAGTAATTGGGGCTGGATCTACATTGGTTTAGAGGTAGAACTGTTAAGTACAGCCACTGTACAAATTTATAGGAGCATTCACATATACTACAATGTGAATAGTAACCTTTGGGGGGGTCTCAGTATTTGATGGGGATTGAAATCATGGATGGGAATAAGATCACTCAGGGAGTAGGTATAAATAGACTTAAGAGAGAAGAGACAAACAATTGTTCAGGATACAGCCTTGGGACAAGCTGTTGTCTGGGATTTTCTGGCCAAATTATATGGAGCTTGATTCTCCAGGATTGTCTCTTGCCTCCAACCATCCCAAGACAAGGCTACTTTAGGACCGATCTAAGCACATCAGGAGGCTGGTTTGGTCTTCAAGGCAAAGAAAGATTCATGTTTCACAAGGCACTTGCCTTTCCTCTTTGCCCTTTTCCCATCGGAGATAATCACAGAATGTAGTCTTTGGTCTTGGGCCAATTTCTCTGGTCTTCCCTTGCCTCCCATAGTATGGCACTCGAAGGATTGTGCTGGCACCTGAAAGATGTCTTTGTGTCTGGGATACTGGGCTCTCTAAATCTGGCAGAGAGGTAGCCCAACCTATAAGCATGGAGTGAGATGTTTTGAAACATCTGGATGGAATCACTTCCTCATTTTTCAAATGTCCTAATTGCCACCATCCTGGAAGGGTCACCCATCCACTTGCTTTCCTTTCCAGTTCTGATTTCTAGAGTCTTAGTGAAATGTCTTTCCTCCTTTACCCACAGTTCTCAAGGCAGACTTCCTGGAGATGAGAGTTGAGGCCTCAGGTATGTAGTATCCATCCCTGATTACAAAACCTTGTTACACATATACCTTCTTTATGAGATCTGAGTTTTTGAGGACTGGAGCCATGTAGGTCCAGAGGGTGGGAATTCACCTCCATGCCTCAGTTCACTACCCTGTAATTACATGACCCTTAAACTTACTGCCTTTTAATTCTGAGGTTCTCTGTGTTTTTAAGTTTCCTTTCTTTCTTGCTCAGCCAAACTACAGTATAGTTTTACAAATTGCCTTTGAATCAAGGTCATTAGGAATCCTAAATTGTGACATTTTGAGCAATTACATTTCCTTCTCTGGGCCTCAGTTTCCCAATATGTAAGATGAAATGTATGGAACCTTTTAACTCCGACATCCTTTGGGTCTATAAGAATATCAGTAACCTCTCATTTGATATTATAGCAGGTCCCAAGAGTCTACCTTAGTATTTGTAGGGGAACTTCATTCCTTCAGATCAAATCACAATTTCAGTCTTACCCCTTGAACCTTCATCCTTAGTTCTTTATATTTGTCTAATGCAAAGCATTTTCATGCCCATTGTACCATTTAGTCCATATCAAATGCCAGAAATAGGGAAGTTAATATGTATTTTCACTCAACAAATAAAGGAACTGAGGTTCAGAGGGGATAAGTAACTTACTAAGATCACCAGAACCATGGAGATCATGGAAATTTCTTTCTCTACTAGGAGTTCTGATTGACAATCAGATTGCTGGCATGACATGAACCAATACACACATAAATCAGATCCAGGTATCTGGAGCAGAGCTTTCCATGTACTCCTCAGCCTTCCTTTTCTTCATATCACTGCCAGCCCTCAGAGGTCTATGGGTAGATAAGTGTTTTCTTATCAGCTCTCATGAAGGTGAAGTCCCAGTAAAAGGAAGTTTGGAGTTATTGTAGGACCATAAAGGCAGTGGCCATTCAGCAAGGTGGGTAATCTCAGAGGTATCAGGCAACTGTATCTCCTGTAGACTTTTTGGGGATTAGAGTTCAGGCTTAAGGCACACAGTTTCCAGCCCTGATTTTAGCACCGTATTAGGACAGTTTCATGGGATCTGAGTTATAAGGGCCTTTTTCTACCCAGCCGCTATTGCTCAGAAGATTAGCTACCTACCAAGAGAGGGCCTACTGCTCAGTGGCTGTTAAGTGTTTAACCAGTCCTAGCTAATTCCTTACTCTCTTCTTTCCCTTTCAGGTTTTAAAAGCCTTGGCCTCAGGGGACCCTTTGCAGGTTCTAGAAGAGTCTTCTTCAAACCCTTGTGTGCTGAAGAGCAGATCTTTCCTGGCCCTGCACCTTCAGGCTCTGGAATGCTATAAAATAAGGGACACACGTCCTAGACACAAGTTTATTTCTCCTTTGTATTCTATCTTCATTCCCTCAGAAGGTCTATCTTGAGCTCCTATAAGACTGTGAATGGCTGAACTCCCTCAAGCCAGACTGCAGAAACCAAGCTATCCACCGATCTGAGTCGAAGAGAGGAGCTCAGTTTTCAACTCTTCTCTGAAGTTCCTGCCTCCTCAAAAGGCCATCTAGCTCTGAAAGATTTGGGGCTAAAGATTGATCTCAGAAGTCTTACCCTGAACCAGAAGTTACTTGAGTTGGGGCTATTGCTTACCTTGGAAGTAGGGGAGTAGGAATGTTTGCTGAACTTTCGAGAATCTTAATATGTCTCTTATTGAGGATATGGACCCTGGTGCCAGTTTGGAGCTTTGGCTCTGTAATATATTGCCAAGAATGTTTCTGCTCTTATGGGACCAGACAGAATGAGTGATGCCCCCACAATCCCTCCAAGTGGACTCAGGAAGGTGGCCTTCCTGCTTTTGCATACAGCCGCTTAGGACAAATCTACAAAGCATGTTTTACATGTCAAAGCCTAGGTCTGTTTGAATTATTCTTCCTCCTGTTTTCTCCTGACAGCTTCCTTTCCAAGCAATCAAGAAAGAAACAAAAGCTGAAGACAGTTCTTTTCAAAAGGGCAGACTGTTTGTTCTGCAGGAGTTCCATTTTTGGGTCAAATGCTGGGGAGAATTGTTAAGATGGATTGAGGCCAGGCAGTTGTCACTGTTGCTTCATGTCTGCCTTCTGCAGATAAGCTGTTTTATCACCTGAAAGAAACAGTTCTTAACCCAATATCTATGGATTCAGGAACTTCATAAAGCCTCTGAAATGGTATGCCTTTTCAATGTGCCTTTTCTGAGGAGATGGTCCATAACATTCTAGTGAATTTCAAATTGGGCCTGTGACACAATAAAGGTTAAGAACCACAGCCTTTGAGATAAAAGACTCTTTTTATGACCTATAAAATATTTGATTAGAAAGCCCTTTCAGAATTATTTAGTCTAGCTCCTTAGTTTACCGTTGGGGAAACTGAGGCAGAGCAAGTTAGCAGCCATGTGTAAACAAGATACCACATCCCTGGGCACCTACACAAGGTTCTTTCCATTACACCATGCGTATCTAGCAAGGGGCCTTATGATTGGTCGCTTTAATGGCCATCATTTAGAGGATCTGGCTTTTACCCTCTTTCTTGAGCCACACATATTTGCCACCAAATGGGACTTCCAGACATAAGCTCCTGGTCTTCCTCATTTGCTATTTCAATCATTGGAAAGTAATTAAAACACAGTTAGTGTAGTGAGTCAGAAGTCTGACGAGTAGACATTTCTGATTCCTGTTTGTTGAAGAGAAGCTGCTGGAGAAAGTGTCATCGCTTGTTTCCACACAGGTGCCTTGGCTTTAGGGTGGGCTTTAAGATAGCCTGTCTTTAGGGTCTGTGTAATTATAATGTGGTCCAGTGTGAAAGAAAAGACTTTCCTATTGGACTCTTCTAGCCAGGCCCCACTAGTGCACTGACTATAGTACTGAGAAAGAAGCATAGACATGGGGAGAGGGGAGGCGAGAGAGAGGGTAAGGGAGAGGGAGATGAGAAAGAGAATGTACCCATGCCCAAACCAACTCTGAGGTGCCTTTGGAACAGTGTTACTGAAAGGCAATAGCTACTTTCAAGATTGAACTCTAAATATGGCTTATTGATGAGTTAGTAACATGTAAGCTAAACACACTGAGAGCCTTTGTGGAAGTAATTCAGTAGCAATTTGATGACATTCTTAATGACGATGTACCCAGGTGGCCATATTGAACTCTCAGCTCTACCCAGTCTCAAAGGCCAAGTTGCTAAGAAACCAGGATAAAGTAAGCCAAGTGGGCACCATTCTACCTGCTGCTCACCCTCAAAGGGAATCTCTATGAGGCCTACTGGCCTCACTCAGGAAGTAACTCATTGAGCCGCAGTCTCAGAGCTGTGGCCTCTCTGCTCTGTCCCATTAGATGACTAACTAAACAAAGCAGGTGTGCAGATTTTAGCCACAGAAGCAGTGGCCAATGGGGCCTCAGTGCCTTTGAAGATATTAGAGACATGATTTCACTCTGGTTTCCTTGGGGGGAAATTCCACAGTCACTACTACAAATATTGAGAGATTATTGAGAACCAGAGAAAGCCACCACAATTACAGTAGAATATGTGTCCCAGAAATGTGGCTGTGAGATTGCTATGTGTTTCCTGGGACACAGTTCAAGAGCCTGGCCTAAAGAGTTGGGATCACCAGTCTGACTGGAAGCCAAGGAGCAGTGCTTGGCTGGCTCTACCCCTGCCCTGGGCTATACCCAAAGAATGAACCTCAGCACCTACCCTTTTGTTCTCTTATTTAAAGAGCAAAAGCTTCTATGGAATGAGACTGGCTTGGCCTAGGCTTGATGGATGGATAGTCAGTCATTCAGAAGAGGCTATGGGAAGGGGGTGATAATTGAAGCATGTCAATTGTAGGAAATTATCTGCATGCCTCGGCCAGCAGGTAGGAGAAACTGGCAATGGATGAACTGTAAATGTTGAGCTGACAGTGATAACATTTATTAAGCACCTACTAAGTGCTAGATGCTTCATATACATTATATCATTTAGTCCCTACAATAATCATGCAAGTGGATGCTATCCTCCTCATTTTACAGATAAAGGATTTATGACCCAGCAGGCTAAAATTAACTGGCTCAAGGTCACACAGAAAGTGAATAACAGAATTGTTATTCTAATCCAGCTCTCTCTGACTCTGCACCCCGTGTTGTTTTCCCTTTGCCATATAAAGGCCATATTACTGGAGCTGGCCTACTTAAAAAAATATTAAAAGGCAAGTATTTGAGGGGAAGGAGGGGATGAAGGGCCAGTTTACAGGGGAATAAAAACTGGGCTGAAAGAGATTTCTGAGTTATGTTTTTTCCTCACCTTCAGAATTCCCATTTGATAATGTCTTAAAACGGATCATTTACTTTTACCTTGTGACATGAAGGATTTATTTTTTAGTTGGTAGTTGTCAAATCCTTGGCTTAGCTGTTTTTCAAAGAAAAAAAGGTCCTTGTATATGTCTGTTACTTCACCAAGGTTCTAGCATGTGCAGTTTCACCCCAAGAGACTGGCAACATCCACACATGGTTTGAGAAATAGAAATGGTCTTGGTGCTTCTGCAGGACTTGATGCCTTGGGATCAAATCCCTATTAAGGGTTTTCTGTGGTGATAGCAAAAGTTAAGAGATGATTTAGAATAATAAATATTATTGAAGTTTTTGTTTAAAAAAGATGGAGTGTGTTGCCCAGCCACTGAGGGGCAAAACTCAGCATCCAAATTGAGTAATAAAGTGGTGTCATGTGGAGTATTTCTAAAATAAGTTACAATTGTGGGAAAGAATCCTTCCCTTTTCAAGAAGTTCCTTAATTCTGTAATAGCTAGAACAAATAAAGTAATAGAAGTATTTCTGTGACTAGAAAAAATTGCTTTTGAGAGAATGTAGATCAATGATACTATTTTTAATGTGGCTACAGACAAATGGCCTTGACACATTACAAGCCCAGAAAAAGCTTCAGAAGCGTTTAAAAATTTCAGAGAAAAGCAAGATACCTTGGAGAGATGTTTTTGATGAAGAAAAACCTTCATTTTCATAGGGAAAATAATCACTTGATACCAAGGACATTAATAGATGCTAGAAAGACACATTTGTGAAATACATATATAACATCAGAAGAAAAAGAATTAGATCCTGGGGTCCATTCATGTGACTTTTAATAAAGTATGCAGACTGTCTAGTATTAATGGCCTCCATCTACAATTTTGTCATGCAAACAATCTTTGAGCATATTTTGCATGATCCACTGCTCATGTTGTCTTCTGCAATTCTAAGGAAATGTAGACCCAGAATCTTTTTGTCCCTAGGCATCTCCATCTACAGTCTACTTTGCACCATGCCCAGTTATTCCCTCAGGCCTCACAACATCACTGTGTGACAGGTGACAGCCCCATTCTACAGATAAGGAAACTTGAGACTCAGGAAGTTGAGAAATGATTTGCCCAATGTCACACAGTTAGGGATTGATAGAAACCCAGGACTAGAAGCTACAGGGCCGTTCCTGTTTCTAATACACCACACTACCTCCAGTGGTAAAGGAATGTTGACAGTAAATGGAGAAGATGTTTAGAAATGAGACTAACAACATCTGCAAGTCTTGCTACTCCAAATGTGGTTTATAAACAGCCTCATAATCAGCATTACCTGGGAGCTTATGAGAAATGCTGATTCCTGGGCCCCATCCCAGACATCTGGAATCAGAATTTGTATTTTAATAAGGTCTCCAGGAGATAGCTATGCACATTAAAGTCTGAGAAGCACTGATTGTAAGGCATTTAAGACAACAAAGCAGGTTGAGGAAGGAGACCTCTTTGTGAGGCAAAGACCAAAAATGGCAGATAAGGCCAATCTGGTATGTTGGAAGTGTTTACAAAGATTGTGTCCATAGCTGCCTGCTTCTTACATTGCTTTGTACATGGCATTATACTTTGATGACATATAAATTAAGTTTTTCTACTTCAAAGAATAGTGAAACCAGCCTAGGAAATAAGATGGAAAGTTACTTGACTTTCAAACCTCTGAGCATCAAAGGCAATAGAAAGGCAACATGGAGCATTGGAAAGAGCTCCCTTCAGGAGCGTTTGGAGTCCACACTAACCTCTGTCACTGCCTCTCTGTAATGCTGAGCAAGTCCCTCCCAAGTTGTCTGTCTTTAAACCAAAGTGCCTTTACAGCTTCGACATTCAGTTATTCTCAGCTATGGCTTTTACTACAGTCAACATTGTAATGAAAACATGGACAATTCTACCGGGTTTTGTCTGGCCAGAGATTAGTATCTTTAGTTCACATGAGAAGGAGTATTCTGGGAGGAAATATCATTCATAACAAAGCAACATTAATGGGAATTGCAAGGAACTGGGAGGAGCATGACTAGTTCACCAGTTTGAAATTGGCCGGTATTTTAATTAAAGTCTAACAAGGCATCCAGACTCCTTTGAGAACCAGCTGCTTCAAAGCACATACTTGAGAATCAACTCCTATATCCTGAATAGGGCATACTTTACATGAAACTCCCACATACTTTAATAAAATTCTTCTGATTTGGGCTTTGGGGGGATAGTTTATTGGGGGTAGGAGAGACTTGTAAAAAAGAGAAAATTTTTGCACATCCTCCATCTGCCATCTCTCCAGGTGTTTCTGATGCCCATTAGCTGAAGAAACTGGCTATAATCTAAACTTTTAAAATGAAGAAACAGACTCAGAGAGGAGAAGGGACTTGGCTAAAGTCACACACCAGAGCCAATGGCAGAAAACAGGTGCTCAGAGTACCACCCCAAGGGTCTTTCAACTCTACTTTCTTTGGGTGACTAGTTTACCAGAATCAAGATATCTGCTTCCAGCAGTAAGGCACACACTAGGGAGGATGAATAGCCCTTCCATCTGAGTACTTTGTTTCCATCACATGTTCACACTCGTTTCTTCAGTTGAGCATCATACAGCCATATCACCTAGGCAGAGCAGGGATGATTACCCACATTTATTGAAGCTCAGAGAGATGACATAACTTGCCCAAGGTCACACAGATAAGAAATAGACTTGTACCTAGGTTTTCTGATTTCAACTATGCTGCACTACTTCTCCAGGAGAGGAGAATCAGCCCTCCGACCCTCAGCATTTCGCCTGGGAAATGTCAGGATCTCTAAGCTCTTAATTGCTTCAATCCAATTGTTTCAAAACAGATCGATTTTTTTTCCCTATTGGAGAATATCTTAACAGTTTTATAACTTGAAACTCTGCAGAGCACACTTACGTCCATCATTTTGTTCTCATAACAGACCCATAAGGTAGGTAAGACAAGGTATTTTGCCCTCATTTGACATGTACAAAGTGAAGCCCACAAACATTGTATTAGTTTTATATTGCTGCTGTAACAAATGACTACAAATTTAGCGGCTTAAAACAACCTCCATTTATTCTCTCACAGTTTCTATAGGTCAGAAATTTGGCATAGTGTGGCTGGATTCTCTTCTTAGGGTCTCACTTAACTAAAATCAAGATATCAGACAGGGACATAGTTGTCATCTGGGGCTCAGGATCATCTTCCAAGCTCACTGGTTGTTGGCAGAAATCAGTTCCTTGTTGTAGGGCTGAGGTCCCCATTTTTTCAACATATGGCCCCCTCTATCTTCAGGCTAAATACTTTTGCTTCCTTTTCTGTATCTAACTTTCTCTTCTTCCTCTGCTCTTCAAGTCTTGCCCTTTCATTGGGGTGATTTCATTGGGCCTGCACAGATAATCCAGGATAGTCTCCCTATTTTAAAGTCAATAGTAACCTTAATCACATCTTCAACATCTCTTTTGCCATGTAATCACAGTCCTGGAGATTAGGACATGGGATCTTCTTGGGGGACCATAATGCTGCATACAACAGGCACAGAGCAGCTCCCTATGGAAGCACCCCTTTTCAGCATAAAGACACATGGTTGTCCCCCACTTAATCCTGGGGAAGAAAAAAATTACCATTTACATGCCACCTACATGGGAAGTTAAAAATTCTTGTTGTTCAACTTCACCCATTTCTCAAACACACACAGACACAATTAGGCAGCACACCAAAAACGTGGTAGCTGGAGTGCAAGGGGGACTCTTTGGAAGCTGATGGTATTCCTAGATGGCACATTAATGCTGGTGACCAGTCCCTTAACTAGTAACATTCTACCTAAGGCAAGGAGGGGGCAGAAGTAGTTTTCCCAAAGGCCCAAGATAAGACATGTATTCCCCATATCACCTGACCAGAAGAGCTAACACTTACAGCATCTAGTACATGCCAAATATTTGCCTAAGAGCTTTGCATGGATCTACTGAATTTGTCCAGTTAATATTTCTATGAGGTAAGTACTGGTATTAGCCTCATTTTACAGATGAGAAAATTCAGGCACAGAATAGTTACATCATTTGCTCACATTCCCACAGCCAGGAAATGGTGAATTCAGGATTCATACCCAGACAAATTCCTAAACTAATCCGCTGTGGCTTCTATCAGACTGGGAAAATTCTCCTAGAGGGGAGATAGAGGCCAAGTTAAAGTCCCTTGCACCTTTGATCCTCTAAGCTTGCCCTCAGAGTCCTGGCATTCTGAAAACCCAAGTCAGCAGAGCTGAGCATCCTGAAGGAATCAAAGTTAGAGACTTGCTGGGTTTTATGGGGCCAATGGAGTGCAAAGTGAAGGTGCCCAACATTTTCTCAGTGGCTGGAAGAAAAGGAGACTGTCAGTCCAGGTAGGTGGGGTCAACATGGGTCAGCCCCAGGAATGCCCTCTGCAGAGAAGGTGGGCCTCCCTATTTTGGTTTGCATTCAAGTTGTATCATTTCCTCTGAACCTCTATGAAGTCCATTTTTTGAAGACCCAGGCCCTGAGCATATCCAAAAAAAGTGCCTAAAATTAAGGCTGCAAAAGAGGGTTTTCCTGGGTTTGGAGAACAGGGCTAGGCAATGGCCTTTACTATGCCTTACCTTTCCCAGCCTTTGGCAAGCCTGTGGGAACTAAGTTTCCACTAGTGTTGTCAGCCCTGGATTTATTCCTCTTATTTCTGCTTCCTCAGCTGTTCTCATCTATGTACCATGATGCTGACAGGTGCCATCCTACTGTAATTTCCAGAGCCATCAGGATGTGAGGTAGGTGGGGCATGGACAAGCTCAGTCCTAACTGTCACTCGCCTCTTCTCCACCCCTGCTACCATCCTGCAGGACTCAGAATTCTGTCTCCCTTCTGAGGTTTATATCTATAGGGACTCAGTAGAGGCTGAGTTCCTCTGTTCTCCATGTCTCCTTTGCTAGACCTGGCCTCTAACCCCCCTGAAAAGAACTCAAACACCGTTATCCATATTCATGCCTCAATCACCATAGGCAAGTTACTTCACCCAAATAACCATGGTTGGCCCTTAATAAGTAAGTGCTCAATTGATATTAACCAGTGGTGGTGGTAGTAGTAGTAGTAGTAGTAGTAGTAGTAGTAGTGGCTGCCTCAGTTACTATCCAGGAATGGAATCTTCTCTATCCATTCAGGGCTAGTGGATCATGCTCTGCCATTCAAAATTTTCCCAGATGTTATCTATCTACCACCTGATTCTTGGATTCCTCAATACAGTGACATGATTATCTGGAAACTGTCATGTTCCTTGGCCCTGTAACTAGCCACCCTGAACCCCAGCACCCTATGGAAGCTGTCCTCATGCATGGCTCAGTCCCCCCCATACTTAGTCTCTCATGCAGGAGTTTCATGCCAATAACCCAGACCCAGCTACTCTGCCCTGTGCAGTTTCCAACAGTAAGGTCTGAAGTCATTCCTACGATTTGAGGAATAGGGGCTCCTTCCTCCTATGACAGTTAAGCTCCTGGTGATGTCGCTTAGGTACCTTCACCCTCATGAGGACCCTTTATACTATTCTGGGAAGCAGCTGTCTTTCCCACACTCCCTTACTCTCCCTCCCTCCTACATTTTTCACTCCTACTGTCATTACAATAGTGCTTTTTGTGTTTCCTGAAAGGAATTCGTTGAGGGGGTACGTAGGTCCTGAAGGGGATATAGGAGAGAAGCACTATTCTGCTGCTGGCTGATTTCACACTTAACTAGAAATTAACTTTGGCTCTAGGCTGTCCAGGGTATATTTATATCCAGTAAGAAATCACATTACTTTCCCTGAAGTGAATAAGACATCACAAAATACCTTTGGAAATGGGTCTAAATATCCTTTAAATGAATTTGAAGAGCTCTAAGTAGCCAAACTGGTCCCACTGTGACAAGGGGGAAAGGGACTCAGCCCTGACCAAAAGTGAACAATTTATAAGAATCATATCCAGAGCCTTTGCATAATTTGTGCTTCTAGAATTCAGGGCCTTGGAAGTTGAAACAAGCCCCACAATGGAATTGGGGTTCCCCTGGGACCAAGGGAAGGAAATAAACATTGTTGAGCATCTACTGTGTGTCAAGCATAAAGTGGGAGAGACCTGAATCTTTGCACTTTCCCAGTAGATCTGGCATAAGATTTAGGGTGGTAACTGGGTAAAAAAAAAAAAGTACTACCACCTGGCAGGCACATTGCATAAGTTTTATATACATTGTCTCATCTGAGCCTCTTAACCACCTCATTTTAGTCCCATTTTACAGATCAAGACTTGAAATTCAGAAAGATTGTTACTTGCGCAAAGTTACATAGAGAGTAAATGGTGAAAGCTTAGATAGGAATGGACTCCTGAGCCTGTACAAGCATAGCATGTTTTCATTACTGAAACATTCTCTAACACAGAAGACCCCAATACCCAGTGCTGAACCAGTTTTCTTGTTTTTTTCTTGGCTGCGTTGGGTCTTTGTTGCTGCGCGTGGGTTTTTCTCTAGTTGCCGCGAGTGGGGGCTACTCTTCATTGCGGTGCACGGGCTTCTCATTGCGGTGGCTTCTCTTGATGCAGAGCACGGGCTCTAGGCACGCGGGCTTCAGTAGTTGTGGCTCGTGGGCTCTAGAGAGCAGGCTAAGTAGTTGTGGCACATGGACTTAGTTCCCCATGGCATGTGGGATCTTCCTGAACCAGGGCTTGAACCTGTGTCCACTGCATTGGCAGGCGGATTTTTAACCACTGAGCCACCAGGGAAGCCCTGAACCAGCTTTTGGGAAAGAAACTTCTCATTGTTTTTGCTGTGATGCTGGAGGTGGAGCAAGGGGAGAGTAAATAAGGGTGTAGCCAGTGCCTGAAGCAAGTTGGGATAGGAAAGTTGAAGGACTACTTCTAGCTTATATGGAGCCTTTGTGTGAATTAGAGAAAGCACCCCTTGTTCAAGATACTTTATGACCATCTGCCAAAAAATTGTAATAAATACGTAAATCTCTGATTAAAATGTGAGAGGCATCTCTAGATGTGGCCATCTCAACTGCATTCGATGGTCCTGGGGAGGTGCCCAGAAGTGCAAAGGAGGTGAAATAACCATGGGACTAACTGAAGCATTAATGGGTGTGCCTCAGATCCATGTAAAGACTAGAAGGTCATTCTACAGATCATGGCCTAAGCGATTCTAAATGCGAAGGAATTATGGAGCTTAGTGGGAAGGAAGGGCTTTGAATTTATAGTATTAACTTACATTTTCAAAGCCCTGAAAGTTTTAGGATGCTGACTGGTAGCTGAGAGAAAGAATTGGGCAATGGAGGAGGGAAAGGCCCTCTGCAAGGCATTTTTACACTGAATTTCTCATATATTCCTCACAACAGCCATGGGAGAGATAGTGTTGTCCTAATTTTAGATATGAGAAAACTGAAGCTCTAAGGTTAAATAACATACCTTAGATCACACAGATATTAATTGGTGGTATTAGGATTTGCCCCTGGGTGTGTCTAACACAAGAAATAGTACATTTCTTCCTTCACAATGTAACTATTGGGCATTTAGGTGTGTGTTCAATCAGCGAGAAGCATTAGGCTGGTGGCAGCCTTAGAGAATAAAGAAGTTGCAGAAATCATGTTAAAGGGCCCATGATCCCTGGCTGAGCAAAGGGTAATAACCAATACCCAGACCATGATGATGAAGGGCATACCTATACAGGGCAGCTAGGGTCTCCATGGTTATCATCAACTTTACCCCACTCACACAAGGGTCTTCAGTGGTAAGTGGAGATCATATTTTCCCCCCTTCCCACCCCACACTTCCAGGAAACCCTAAGGCATCCATCGACATATACACATCTATACCTGGTATATATCTTTATCAGTTCTGGGTCAGGAAGGTATGGCCATGGAACCACCTCCTTGCCCTTGCTAACTTGACAGTAGTGTCAAAGAATCTGAAACATATGTAGGTTTTTTTTTGAGCCAGACAGTGTTATGATCCTCAAGTCCAGCTTCCATAACCTATAGTCAAGATTCCAGTCCTCCAGATGACTATCTGTCCATTCTTGCTATCATCTCAGCAGCCATTTCCAGATCTGAAGGTAAAAGGGAGGTCAGAGAGAGCTGGCCAAGCAACATCCAGCTGCAGTGAGGGAACAAGGGAGGGTGGGCACAGAAATTCACCACAAGACATGGACACCATATACTTTCTCTCAAGTTTTGCAGGTTGTCTCTCCAGTTCAGTCAATAGCCTTAGCCTTTCTCCAGCTTTAGGAGAAAATCTGATTTCCTTCTAGGAGAGTCTGCCTCCTGATCTAGTTCCTTTCTTTTCTTCTCCAGGCCTGAGAATGGAAGAATTAAGAGATTTTAAAGGGATGGAAATGGCTCTATATTTATTTAAAAAATATATGACATTGGCTCTGTATCAGACACTCTTCTCAGTGCTTTACAAATATGAATGCATTTAATCCTCACAACAACACTATGTGGTAGATAGTATTATTCCTACTTTAAAGATGAAGAAGCTGAGACACAGTAAGATTAAGTGACTTACCCATGATCATACAGTTAAGAAGTGGTGGAGCTAGGATTCAAAACCAAGTTCTCAATTCTGAGGATTTTTTTTTTTCTTCCTATTTATTTATTTATTTTGGCTGCATCAGGTCTTACTTGTGGCACGTGGGATCTTTTGTTGCCGGCAGGTGGACTTCTCTCTAGTTGTGGCACACAGGCTCCAGAGCACGTGGGCTCTGTAGTTGAGGTGCGCGAGCTTAGTTGCCCTGCAGCATGTGGGATATTAGTTCCCCGATGAGGGATCGAACCCATGTCCTCTGCATTGGAAGGTGGATTCTTAACCATTGGACCACCAGGGAAGTCCCTCAATTCTGAGGTTTTAAGCAGTATATTGTGCTGGTCACATGATACAGTAGCAAAGAATATTGGCTTTAGAAGTCAAGTAGAGTCTGGATTCTGATGCCTATTCTGACACTTGTCAGCTACCTTACATCCTGGCAAGTTACTTCCCCTCTTTAAGCCTTAGTTTCCTCACCTGTAACATGTGGGTCATGACACATGCCTCTCAGGATTGTAGTGAGGAATCAATGGAAAGTGCCCAGCCTGGAGTAGGTATTCAAAGTTGTTTCCTCTTTTCATTTTCCTAAAGCTTGATACCAAACTATAATTTGATATCCAAACTCAATAGCCACATCAACTTAGACTGTGCCAGCGCTAAATTAAGCCAGCACTGGTTGGCACTACGGGTGGCATTCACTCCTGCTGGAGTGCCAGATTTCCACCAGAGGAGCTGATATAACTAGCATTTCTAAAAATGGAATTCTGTCAGAATTAATTAGCTATATGGTTCTGTTTCTGCCCAGACATGGGGAAGACATGGCCAGCAGGAGGGACATTTGCAGGAAATGAAGGCATTGTGCCCAACCAAGAAGTCTCATGCACAGCGCTGCATGTACCCCACAAGGTGCCACCAGCACTTATAGTTAATGGATGGGCCAATGAGCTTAGTTGGAGATGCCTGCTTACCCCATAGAGTATGAAGTCCTAGGGCTGAAAGACACCCTAAAAGTTATATAGACCAATTCACCATCCAACTGGGTCAAGTGAGGAACCCAGACTCTAGACTCAGGCAGGCATAGGTTCAAATCCTTCCTCTTCTACTCATTAGCAATCCAGTAGGCAAGTTACTTCTCTTCTCTGAGACTTAGTTTTTTCACTTGTAAAATTGACATCAATAAGTGCTCACATTTAGGGGTTGTGCGGATTCAATGAGATAATGAAGATAAAGTGTCTGACACAGAAAATATTCAATAAATTGTAACTATTAATTCTGGCATCATCTGTGTAACAGATCAACAAACCTCAGGAGTTCCCAATTGAGAACAAAATTGGTTTGTAAAGGCTCTTCATGACCTACTCACACAAGGTCTTTCATAAAAAAGGGTCATACAAGAGTCTGCCATGTAGACTCTGTCTCATCTTCTTCCGGTCCTCCCTCACCTCACCCACAGCTTTACATTCTGTGAAAACTAGACCTGTGGATGTTCTCAGCTGTATTTGCAAGGGTCCTGCAGGAAATGAAACTGACAACTTTCAAAAATGTGGGCAGGGTTAGTAGTATCAACAAGAGATGGTGAAGCATACAGGGTCTCAGAATAACAGGAAGCCATTACACCCTTGAACTGGAGGGGTAAATCAATGGAAAATTGTTACCAGCACCTAGTGAGAGCTGGAGCTGTGGAGAAGTCCCTAGTAGGAACTTTAATCAGGGAAAATTCCAGTCAGTGTCAGAAATGAGACCTAAAGCAGAGAAAGAGTGAGGAAGAAATAACAAGACCTTCTTCTTCTCCCACTCTTGATCTCTCAGTGCCAAACCCAGCCAGAAGCCAGCAGACAAGTTGATGCAATTCACGAAGTCAGCCTCTTGGGACACAAGAGGAGGGAAGAGAAGGGCAGAGAATGGATCTGGAGGTGGCAGATGATAGCCAAAAAATAACAACTAAGTTCAGCCTTCCTACCTCCATGCCTTTCACATTTGGTTCCCTAAAACTGTAATGATCTTTTGTGAACAAATGAACACCTGTTATTCTTAAGGCCCTGCTCACATATCACCTCCCTAAGAAAGCCTTCTCCATTTCATTATAGTCACTCCTTCTCCAGTCATACTGATTCCAGTACTGATAATACTATGTTGTAACTATGTATATTTTTGCCTGGCTTCCTGAAGAGAATATGAACGTTTCAGGGGCAGGGGCTTAGTTTTATTCAACTCTGTATTCCAAGCTCTTAGCACAGCATCTGGATCAAATGTGCCAATAATATGGGTTAAACTGAACGGATCAACTCCACCCTAAAAACTTTACCATAGGACAGTGTTTTCAAGACATCAGACACCAAGTTAATTTTTTTTTTTTTTTTTTTTTTTGTGGTATGCGGGCCTCTCACTGTTGTGGCCTCTCCC
>NC_041234.1:45366946-45370508 GCF_002837175.3 Physeter macrocephalus | reverse complement strand
CGCGCAGGCTCAGCGGCCATGGCTCACGGGCCCAGCCGCTCCGCGGCATGTGGGATCCTCCCGGACCGGGGCACGAATCCGTGTCCCCTGCATCGGCAGGCGGACTCTCAACCACTGCGCCACCAGGGAAACCCAGCCAGAACTTTTTTTAAAGCTCAGCTTGACTAATTCCCCTTCCTTCCAGAGCCTTCAATACCTTCTGATCTCTGTAGCAGCTTCCATGAAGAGAAGTGTGAAAAGAATGCTGGGAATTTAGGCTGTAGCTCCACCACTCACTTGCTGTGGAACTTAGTCAAGTCCCCTTCTTTTTCTGGATTTTAGTTTCTATTTGCAAAAATGAGGAAAATGGCGGTTCCGAAATCAACCTCATAAAGTACATTGGAGAAAGTAAGAAGAGATCAATAAATCTGCCAAGCAGGAAAGGAGGATCCACAGAAAATGTGATCTTTGAATTGGGCTACATGTGCTAGGCATGGAGGTGAGAATGAGCATGGCAGGTTGAAGGACTAGCAAGCTACCTGATGCAGACGCAGCTGATGTGTGGAGGGGAGTGCATGGAGGGGAGTAACATAAAATGAGACTTAAAAGAAAGCTTTAGGCCTGTCTATGAAGGACTTTGAATGCATGAAGGCCATTGAAGCTTAAGAACCAGGGGGATGACATGGGTAGTATAGAGAAACTGTTCTCAAATGTTTTGGTCTCAGGACCACTTTATACTCTTAAAAATTACTGAAGACTTCAAAGAGGCTTTGATATTGTGGTTGATATCTATTGATGTTTACCATATTGCAAATTAAAAATGGGGAATGTTTAAATTTTTGATTACTTCATTTAAAAATAATAATAATAAACCAATATCATTAACATATTTTATTTAAAACATTTTCTTTTTCATTTTTTAAAATTTTTATTGGAGTATAATTGATTTACAATGTATTAGTTTCAGCTGTACAACGAACTGAATCATTTATACATATATCTAGTCTTTTTTTTAGATTATTTTCCCATATAGCCCATTACAGAGTATTGAGTAGAGTTCCCTGTGCTATACAGCAGGTTCTTATTAGTTATCTATTTTATATACAGTAGTGTGTATATGTCAGACCCAATCTCCCAGTTTATCCCTCCCCCCCTTACCCACTGGTAACCAGAAGTTTGCTTTCTGCATCTGTAACTCTACTTCTGTTTTGTAAATAAGTTCATTTGTACCTTTTTTTTTTAGATTCCACATATAAGTGATATCATATGATATTTGTCTTTCTGGTTCTGACTTACTTCACTGAGTATGACAATCTCTAGGTCCATCCATGTTGCTGCAAATGGCATTATTTCCTTCATTTTATGGCTGAATAATATTCCAGTGTATACATGTACCACATCTTCTTAATCCATTCCTCTGTCGATGGACATTTGGTTGCTTCCATGTCCTGTTTATTGTAACGAGTGCTGCAATGAGCATTTGAGTGCATGTATCTTTTCAAATTATAGTTTTTTCTGTGTATATGCCCAGGAGTGGGATTGCTGGATCATACAGTAGTCCTATTTTTAGTTTTTTAAGGAAATTCTGTACTGTTCTCCATAGTGGCTGTACCAATTTACGTTTTCACCAACAGTGTAGGAGTGTTCGTTTTTCTCCACACCATCCCCAGAATGTACTGTTTATAGATTTCTTGATGATGGCCACTCAGACCAGTGTGAGGTGATACCTCACTGTAGTTTTTTTGGTTTTTTTAAAACATCTTTATTGGAGTATAATTGCTTTACAATGGTGTGTTAGTTTCTGCTTTAGAACAAAGGGAATCAGTTATACATATACATATGTCCCCATATCTCTTCCCTCTTGCATCTCCCTCCCTCCCACACTCCGTATACCACCCCTCTACGTGCTCACAAAGCACGGAGCTGATCTCCCTGCGCTATGTGGCTGCTTCCCACTAGCTATCTATTTTATGTTTTGTAGTGTATATATGTCATTGCCACTCTCTCACTTTGTCACAGCTTACCCTTCCCCCTCCCCATATCCTCAAGTCCATTCTCTAGTTGGTCTGTGTCTTTGCTCCTGTCTTACCCCTAGGTTCTTCATGACCATTTTTTTAAATTCCATATATATGTCTTAGCATACAGTATTTGCTTTTCTCTTTCTGACTTACTTCACTCTGTATGACAGACTCTAGGTCCATCCACCTCACTACAAATAACTCAATTTTGTTTCTTTTAATGGCTGAGTAATATTCCATTGTATATATGTGCCAAATCTTCTGTATCTATTCATCTGCTGGGGGCATTTAGGTTGCTTCCAAATCCTGGCGATTGTAAATAGAGCTGCAATGAACATTTTGGTACATGATTCTTTTTGAATTATGGTTTTCTCAGGGTATATGCCCAGTAGTGGGTGAGATGATATCTCATTGTAGTTTTGATTTGCATTTCTCTAAAGATTAATGATGTTGAGCATTCTTTCATGTGTTTTTTGGCAATCTGTATATCTTCTTTGCAGAAATGTCTATTTAGGTCTTCTGTCCATTTTTGGATTGGGTTCTTTTTTTTGGTATTGAGCTGCATGAGCTGCTTGTTAATTTTGGAGATTAATCATTTGTGAGTTGCTTCATTGGCAAATATTTTCTCCCATTCTGAGGGTTGTCTTTTGGTCTTGTTTATGGTTTCCTTTGCTGTGCAAAAGCTTTTAAGTTTCATTAGGTACCATTTGTTTATTTTTGTTTTTATTTCCATTTCTCTAGGAGGTGGGTCAAAAGGATCTTGCTGTGATTTATGTCATAGAATGTTTTGCCTATGTTTTCCTATAAGAGTTTGATAGTTTCTGGCCTTACATTTAGGTCTTTAATCCATTTTGAGCTTATTTTTCTGTATGGTGTTAGGGAGTATTCTAATCTCATACTTTTACATGTAGCTGTCCAGTTTTCCCAGCACTACTTATTGAAGAGGCTGTCTTTTCTCCACTGTATATTCTCACCTCCTTTATCAAACCTAAGGTGACCATATGTGCGTGGGCTTATCTCTGGGCATTCTATGCTGTTCCATTGATCTATATTTCTGTTTTTGTGCCAGTACCATACTGTCTTGATTACTGTAGCTTTGGAGTATAGTCTGAAGTCAGGGAGCCTGATTCCTCCAGCTCCATTTTTCGTTCTCAAGATTAGTTTGGCTATTCAGAGTCTTTTGTGTCTCCCTACAAATTTTAAGATTTTTTGTTCTAGTTCTGTGAAAAAAAAGCCACTGGTAGTTTGACAGGGATTGCATTGATCTGTAGATTGCTTTGGGTAGTAGATTCATTTTCAAAATGTTGATTCTTCCAATCCAAGAACATGGTATATCTCTCCATCTATTTGTATCATCTTTAATTTCTTTCATCAGTGTCTTATAATTTTCTGCATATAGGTCTTTTGTCTCCTTAGGTAAGTTTATTCCTAGATATTTTATTCTTTTTGTTGCAGTGGTAAATGGGAGTTTTTTTCTTAATTTCACTTTCAGATTTTTCATCATTAGTGTATAGGAATGCAGAGATTTCTGTGCATTAATTTTGCATCCTGCTACTTTACCAAAT
>NC_041234.1:45365348-45366813 GCF_002837175.3 Physeter macrocephalus | reverse complement strand
CTCTATGTATAGTATCATGTCATCTGCAAACAGTGACAGCTTTACTTCTTCTTTTCCGATTTGGATTCCTTTTATTTCTTTCTCTTCTCTGATTGCTGTGGCTAGAACTTCTAAAACTATGTTGAATAAGAGTGGTGAGAGTGGGCAACCTTTTCTTTTTTCTTATCTTAGTGGAAATAGTTTCAGTTTTTCACCCTTGAGGATGATGTTGGCTCTGGGTTTGTCATCTATGGTCTTTATTATGTTCAGGAAACTTCCCTCTATGCTACTTCTGCAGGGTTTTTATCATAAATAGGTGTAGAATTTTGTCAAAAGATTACTCTGCATCTATTGAGATGATCATATGGTTTTTCTCCTTCTATTTGTTAATATGGTGTGTCACGTTGTTTGATTTGTGTGTATTGAAGAATCCTTGCATTCCTGCAATAAACCCCACTTGATCATGGTGTATGATCCTTTTAATGTGCTGTTGCATTCTGTTTGCTAGTATTTTGTTGAGGATTTTTGCATCTATGTTCGTCAGTGTTATTGGCCTGTAGTTTTCTTTCTTTGTGACATCTTTGTCTCGTTTTGGTGTCAGGGTGATGGTGGCCTCATAGAATGAGTTTGGGAGTGTTCCTCCCTCTGCTATATTTTGGAAGAGTTTGAGAAGGATAGATGTTAGCTCTTCTCTAAATGTTTGATAGAATTCGCCTCTGATGCCATCTGTTCCTGGGCTTTTGCTTGTTGGAAGATTTGTAATCACAGTTTCAATTTCAGTGCTTGTGATTGGTCTTTTCATATTTTCTCTTTCTTCCTGGTTCAGTCACGGCAGATTGTGCATTTCTAAGAATTTGTCTATTTCTTCCACGTTGTCCATTTTATAGCCATAGAGTTGCTTGTACTAATCTCTCATGATCCTTTGTACTTCTGCACTGTCAGTTGTTACTTCTCCTTTTTCATTTCTAATTCTATTGATTTGAGTCTTCTCCCTTTTTTCTTGATGAGTCTGGCTAATGGTTTATCAATTTTGTTTATCTTCTCAAAGAACCAACCTTTTGTTTTATTAATCTTTGCTATCGTTTTATTCATTTCCTGGTGCAAGGTTAGGTTGTTTGTTCGAGATTTTTCCTCTTTTTTATGGTAGGATTGTATCGCTATAAACTTCCCTCTTAAAACTGCTTTTGCTGCATCCCATAGGTTTTGGGTCATCGTGTCTCCATTGTCATTTGTTTGTAGGTATTTTTTGATTTCCTCTTTGATTTCTTCAGTGATCACTTCGTTATTAAGTAGTGTATTGTTTAGCCTCCATGTGTTTCTATTTTTCACAGATATTTTCCTGTAATTGATATCTAGTCTCATATCTTTGTGGTCAGAAAAGATACTTGATACAATTTCAATTTTCTTAAATTTACCAAAGCTTGATTTGTGACCCAACATATGATCTATCCTAGAGAATGTTCCATGAGCACTTGAGAAAAATGTG
>NC_041234.1:45342399-45365175 GCF_002837175.3 Physeter macrocephalus | reverse complement strand
CATTGGTGAAAGTGGGGTGTTAAAATCCCCTACTATGATTGTGTTACTGTCGATTTCCCCTTTTATGGCTGTTAGTACTTGCCTTATGTATTGAGATGCTCCAATGTTGGGTGCATAAATATTTACAATTGTTATATCTTCTTCTTGCATCGATGCCTTGCTCATCATGTAGTGTCCTTCTTTATCTCCTGTAATAGTCTTTATTTTAAAGTCTATTTTGTTTGATATGAGTATTGCTGCTCCAGCTTTCTTCTGATTTCCATTTGCATGGAATATCTTTTTCATCCCCTCACTTTCAGTCTGTATGTGTCCCTACATCTGAAGTGGGTCTCTTGTAGGCAGCATATATATGGGTCTTGTTTTTGTATCCATTCAGCCTGTCTGTGTCTTTTGGCGGGAGCATTTAATCCATTTACATTTAAGGTAATTATTGATATGTATGTTCCTATTCCCATTTTCTTTTTTGTTTTGGGTTTGTTGTTGTAGGTCTTTTCCTTCTCTTGTGTTTGTTGCCTAGAGGAGTTCCTTTAGCATTTGTTGTAAAGCTGGTTTGGTGGTGCTGAACTGTCTCAGATTTTGCTTGTCTGTGAAGGTTTTAATTTCTCCTTCGAATCTGAATGAGATACTTGCTAACTGTCTCAGCTTTTGCTTGTCTGTAAAAGTTTTAATTTCTCCATCAAATCTCAATGAGATCCTTGCTGGGTAGAGTAATCTTGGTTGTAGATTTTTCTCCTTCATCACTTTCAATATGTCCTTCCACTCCCTTCTGTCTTGCAGAGTTTCTGCTGAAAGATCAGCTGTTAACATTATGGGGATTCCCTTGTGTGTTAATAGTTGTTTTTCCCTTGCTGCTTTTAATATGTTTTCTTTGTATTTAATTTTTGATAGTTTGATTAGTATGTGCCTTGGCGTGTTTCTCCTTGTATTTATGCTCTATGGGACCTTCTGTGCTTCCTGGACTTGATTAACTATTTCCTTTCCCATATTCGGGAAGTTTTCAACTATAATCTCTTCAAGTATTTTCTCAGTCCCTTTATTTTTCTCTTCTTCTTCTGGGACCCTTATAATTCGAATTTTGTTGCATTTAATGTTGTCCCACAGGTCTCCAAAACTGTTCTCATTTCTTTTCATTCTTTTTTCCTTATTCTGCTCTGCAGTAGTTATTTCCACTATTTTATCTTCCAGTTCACATATCCGTTCTTCTGCCTCAGTTATTCTGAGTATAGTATTTTTAATTTCTAGAATATTTTTAATTTCTAGAGTATTTTTAATTTCATTTATTTTGTTGTTCATCGTTGATTGTTTCCTCTTTAGTTCTTCTAGGTTCTTGTTAAATGTTTCTTGCATTTTCTCTATTCTATTTCCAAGAGTTTGGATCATCTTTACTATCATTATTCTGAATTCTTTTTCAGGTAGACTGCCTATTTCCTCTTCATTTGTTAGGTCTGGTGGGTTTTTACCTTGCTCCTTCATCTGCTGTGTGTTTTTCTGTCTTCTCATTTTGCTTATCTTACAGTGTTTGGGGGTCTCCTTTTTGCAGGCTCCATGTTCGTAATTCCCGTTGTCTTTGGTGTCTGTCCCCAGTGGCTAAAATTGGTTCAGTGTGTTGTGTAGGCTTCCTGGTGGAGGGGACTGGTGCCTGTGTTCTGATGGATGAGGCTGTATCTTGTCTTTGTGGTGGGCAGTTCCGCCTCTGGTGGTGTGTTTTGGGGTGTCTGGCCTTATTATGATTTTAGGCAGCCTCTCTGCTAATGGATGGGTTTGTGTTCCTGTCTTGCTAGTTGTTTGGCATAGGGTGTCCAGCACTGTAACTTGCTGGTCGTTGAGTGAAGCTGGGTCTTGGTGTTGAGATGGAGATGTCTGGGAGATTTTCACCATTTGATATTATGTGGAGCTGGGAGGTTTCTTGTGGACCAGTGTCCTGAAGTTGGCTCTCCCACGTCAGAGGCACAACAGTGACTCCTGGCTGGAGCACCAAGAGACTTTCATCCACATGGCTCAGAATAAAATGGGGAAAAAGTAGAAAGAAAGAAAGAAAGAAAGAAAGAAAGAAAGACAGAAAGAAAGAAAGTCAGGAAGGAAGAAAGACAGAGGATAAAATAAAGTAAGATAAAATAAAATTAAGTTATTTAAATAAAAAATAATTATTAAGAAAAAAGTTTTTTTAAAAAGTAAAAAAAAAAAAAATGAATGGACAGAGCCCTAGGACAAATGGTGAAAGCAAAGCTATACAGACAAAATCTCATACAGAAGCATACACATACGCGCTCACAAAAAGAGGAAAAGGGGAAAAAATAATATCTCTTGCTCTCAAAGTCCAACTCCTCAATTTGGGATGATTCGTTGTCTATTCAGGTGTTCCACAGATGCAGGGTACATCAAGTTGATTGTGGAGATTTAATCTGTTGCTCCTGAGGTTGGTGGGAGAAATTTCCCTTTCTTCTTTTTTCGCACAGCTCCTGGGCTTCAGCTTTGGATTTGGCCCTGCCTCTGTGTGTAGGTGTCCTCAGGTGGTCTGTTCTTCACTCAGACAGGACGGCGTTAAAGGAGCAGCTGATTTGGGGGCCTCTGGGGGCCTCTGGCTCACTCAGGCCGGGGGGAGTGAGGGGTATGGATGCAGGGTGAGACTGCGGTGGCAGAGGCCGGCGTGTCGTTGCACCAGCCTGAGGCGCGCTGTGCGTTCTCCCTGGGAAGTTGTCCCTGGATCACGGGACCCTGGCAGTGGCGGGCTGCACAGGCTCCCGGGAGGGGAGGTGTGGAGAGTGACCTGTGCTCGCACACAGGCTTCTTGGTGGTGGCAGCAGCAGCCTTAGCGTCTCATGCCCGTCTCTGGGGTCCGTGCTCATAGCCGCGACTCGTGCCCATCTCTGGAACTCCTTTCAGCAGCGCTCTTAATCCCCTCTCCTAGCACACCAGTAAACAAAGAGGGAAGAAAAAGTCTCTTGCCTCTTCGGCAGCTCCAGACCTTTTCCTGGACTCCCTCCTGGCTAGCCGTGGTGCACTAACCCCTTCAGGCTGTGTTCACGCAGCCAACCCCAGTCCTCTCCCAGCTTCCGACCAAAGCCCGAGCCTCAGCTCCCAGCCCCCTCCCGCCCCGGTGGGTGAGCAGACAAGCCTCTCGGGCTGGTGAGTGCTGGTCGGCACCGATCCTCAGTGCGACAATCTCTCCGCTTTGCCCTCTGCACCCTTGTTGCTGTGCTCTCCTCTGCGCCTCCTATACAGTAATTTTTAAAGAATGTTTTAATAATACCATTGATCTTATCAAAAAACGTTGTGGGAAACTATGTAGCTCATGGTGGCAGATACAAATTTTCTAAAATTCTAATTTTCACTTGAAAGCTCAAATTTTGTCATTGGCAACAAATATTGTCAGTTTTTTTTTTTCTTGAAGTGACAGGCTCACATCGTTCATTTTAAAGAAAATATCTGCCAAATACCCAAGTCTGAATAAACACATTTCATCTCTAGTTGCTCTGTCAATTTAAAATGATATTCTATGAAAAAAGCAGCTAGTTCAGTCCACAACTCACAAGTACTTTTCCCTTAGACAACCAACATACTTTGCTGTACAGCAGAGGTGTTTTATGAGTAATTTCCATTTTGTCACATAGAATATTAGAAAGTTATATACTCTAGGATTGAGATTAACAAAATTAATATATTTTTACTGCTTAATCAAGGATATTATAAAAGTGAATAAGGCACTTATTTTTATTTTTTCTGAGAGTTAGTGGTGGTGAAGAATCCAGTGACAATTTTGTTTTACCACCTTGATTTATGCTGAGGTGCCATCCATGCAAATATCCACACAGTGACAAAGCCAAAGGACTTTAATATGAAAATACTAAAATCTTAGTATCATTATGAAAATAGTTTTGACTTATGCGCACCCTAAAAGTATCTCAGGGACCTCCAGGAGACTACAGACCATTCTTTGAGAACTGCTGGTAGAGCAGTGTTTTGAAGGAAGGGATAATTGGAAACAAGAAGACCAGTTAGGAAATGGTTACAGATATACAAGTGAGAATGATGAGAAATTCAACTAAGGCAATCCCAATATGAATGGGGTGGCAGATATTAATGCAAAAAAAAAGATTAAAATATTTAATCAATGGGGATAGTTTTCCTTCCGTTGTATTTTCAGTAGTTCCCTCTAAACTGACCACTTCTCTGCAGGCCTATAAACACACTCAAATCTCCTCCATCTTAAGAAAATTCTCCCTCAACCAATATTTCCTTCTCATTTTCTTCTATCCCTACCTGCCTCTAGTGCCTGCTCTATTGTTCTTCTGTACATAGCCAACCAAGCCTTTTGAGACAGCTGATTATTCTCAAAGTCTCAAATTCCTCACCTTCTCTCACACCTCAACCTACTACAATCTGGCTTCCCTTTCCACCACTTAACAAAAAATGCTCTTGCCAAGGTCACCAAGTACCTCAGTGATATTAAATCCAATAACACTTTTCAGTGTTGATTCTATTTTTCCTCTCTGCTACATTTGACTCCAGTGTACCCTCCTTACTACTTGAAATTCTTCCCAGGACAATATCTTAGTTCTCCTTCTGCCTCTTGGCTATTTGTTCTTAGTTTCCTCTTTTGGTTCTTATTGGACCTTCCTCAGAGATCAGTCTTGGGCCCTTTCCATTTCTTCCATAAACACTCTTCCCTGGAGCTTCATACATTCTCATGGCTTTAAACAGCCTCTTTTTGTCAACAAGTTTCAAATCTGTCTGTTCAGCCCATACATATATTCTGAGCTCCAGATTTACTAATCCAACTACTCATTTAACATCTCCATTTGAAAGACTCCCTGACATCTCAAATCTAACATGTTTAAAACCAAGCTCTTGATTTATTTCCTCCCTCTTTCAGTCTAAATATGCTCTTCCTTATATTAATAAATATTAGCTCCATCTACAATTGCTCAAGCCAAAAATAACTGGGCATTATTTAAGTGGCTCCCTTTCTCTCATTCACCACCCCAGTGCATCAGTAAGCTCTGTCAATTCTACCTGAAGAATGTACTCCCAAACTCTGTACTCTGTCCGTCTCCATAGCCTTCACTTAAGTCTAAGCCACCAACCATCTCTCACCTGGACTACTTAAAAAGCCTCATAACTGGTTTTCTCATTTCCTCTCATCTCATCCTATGGTAAATTCACCACACAGCAGCCAGAGTGGTCTTTTAAAAATGTAAATCAGGTCATGCCACAACACCGCTTGAAATGGTTTTCCATTGCACTTGAAATCCAAAATCCTTAATATGCCCTACAAGACACTGCAGGATCTTCTACGATTCCTTCTCCAGTCTCATCTCACTGCATTCTTTCCCCCATGCTCATACTTCTCCAGCTACATTGGCCTACTTCCTTTTCTTCAAATATGCCATTCTCCTCTCTGTCTCAGGGCCATGATTTTCCTTTTGACTTGGACACTTTCTCTCCATTTCTTTGCATGGGTAACTTCTTATCTTTCAGTTCCAGCTTTCTGGTTCAGTGTTAATTCGTCAGAAAGTCTTTCCTTGAGGCCTCAAACTAAACCAGGTAATTTCCTTGTTGTGACCTATCATCCCTTTCTTTACTCTTCCTTAACAGCACTTTTCATAATCTACAATTATGCATTTATTTTTGTGATTATTTAAGAGCTATCTCCCCAAAGTGCTGTGAGTAGAGCTCCACCCACCAAGGGAGATGGCCCTCCAGGGAGTTTATCTAAGCCCTCCTTCAGATCTATCTACTTCTTACAGGATCTACAAAATCTTTGCTTTCTCTTCCTATAGAGAACCATGTCTAGCTCAGACAACCACCACCACCACGCCTGCCCCTCCCAAGTAATTTTCTATTGGAACAGAAAATTCACAATTGCTTTGGATTTCAGAAATGCCAGCACCCCTGCCTCAATTACCAGGTGGCTGAGGAACGGCTCTTGGAATTTGAAAATTCAACAATCAGATTCAAATACTTGCACGTGATCCCCAAAACCCATGACATGCAGTCATTCATCAATTCTCAAGGAAGTAATTAAATCAAATGTGGCATGTTGGCATGAGTTACTTACTAATGAGTAGGGCCAGCCTCTGTAACTCAGATTGGCTCTGTAGGTCTCAATTCGTAGGGAGTATGATGGCATGGTTAAATGTGTAGTATCTGGAGGCAGACTGCATTTTGTTTTGGTTTGGCTTTTTCTATTGAACCATAATATACATAAGGAAAACTGCACAACTCATGAATTTCATAGAATAAAGTCACTTATGCGACAGTGCTGATATCTAGACAGAACATTACCAGCACCTTAGAAGGACCCCCTCCTCATGCTCCCTCAGAATAACTTTACCCTCCTCCAGTGGAAACTATTATCCTCACTTCAAACACCAAAGACTAATTTTGTCTGTTTTTGTAATTTATATAAATGGAATCATACCATATTTGTCTCCAGTTTCTTTGATCAATGTTATATCTGTAATATTCAACTGTATTGTTCTAATAGTTGTAGTTGGTTCATTCTCATTGCTGTATAGTGTTCCATTATGTAAATATACAACCATATATTGATCCAGTCCATTTTGTTATTGATGATCATTAGGAAATTTCCAGTTATTGACAATTATGAGTAGTGCTGCTATGAACATTTCTTTACATGCCTTCTAGTGAATATGTGTGTATTTCTGTTGGATATATGCCTACGAATGGAATGGATAGGTCATTGTGCATATATTCAGCTTTAGTAGACATTGTCTTTTCCAGAGAAGTTGTACGCACTTCCATCAGCAGTGTATGAGAGTTCTCGCTGTTTTAAATTCTTACCAACACTTGGAATTTTTGTATTTTTTATTTTAGTCATTCTTTTTATTGTGGTGTGTCATCTCATTATGGTTTCCTTTTGCATTTCCCTGATGACTAATGAAGTCGAACACCTTCTCTATATGTTTATTGGTCGTTTGGATATCTTCTTTTGTAAAGTGAATGCTCAAGTCTTTTGCTCATTTTTCTATTGGTCTACCTGTCTTTTGACATTGATTTGCAGGGGTTATATATATAATCTGGATACACATCCTTTGTCAAATATATACATTGCACACATATTCCTCCAATTTTTGGCTAGAGTGTTTTTATTTTTCTTATAGTCATTTGATGAATAGAAGAACTTAATTTTTATATACTCTATTTTTCAGATGGTTAACACTTTTTATATACTGTTTTAAAAATCATTGCTTCCTCTAAGACTGTCTGGATTTGCATACTGGATCCACCACTTTTACATATATGACCTTGGGCAAGTTACTTAACCTCTTTAGCTTTCAGGTTTTTTACATTGGAAAATTGATTCATAGTGTTGTTATGAAGATCAAAGGACATGATGCATATAAAATAGTTTAACACCACTCCAAACACATAACAAGTAATCAATGATTGCTTCTTATTTTTCATTTTATGTTATATTTTCTATTAGTATTTATAATTTGGAAGTTTATAAAGGTTTAGAGGCATTTCTCTCTTAAATATCAAGGTCTGCTTTCCTTACATTACATAGCAGTTTAAAAGTCAGACTTTTTCCATTATAGGTAATGTTTGCTTTTCAGCATTTCGATTTTTCAGAATTAAGATGATAAGAAATAAAATATTGAGCCAAAATAATTTTCAGACCATAGCACACCATGTTTGAGTTGGTGACTAATGGTATCTCACTGATTTGTGTTGTAAGAGGTGGGGATGTGCCAGCATGGAGGCATGGAATTCCTAAGCAAAGTTTGCAAGCAAAGATTATTAAGAATAGTGGAGAGAGTAATGGCTTGGCAGTTATGTGTGTGGGGGGGTGGGAGGTTAATGAAGTATAGCTGACATAGAATATTATGTTAGTTATAGGTGTACAACATAGTGATTTGACATTTAAATGCATTATGAAATCATCACCATAATAAGTTCTAGTAACCATTATCACCACAAAAAATTGTTACAGTATTATTGACTATAATCTTTAAGCTACATATTACATCCCATGACTTATTTATTACTGGAGTTGTGTACCTCTTAACCCCCTTCACTTATTTTGTCCAACCCTCAACCAACCTCCCCTCTGGCAACCACCAGTTTACTTTCTGTATCTATGAATCTGTTTTTGTTTTGTTTTGTTCATTTTTAGATTCCACATATAAGTAAGATCATACAGTATTTGTCTTTCTCTGCCTGACTTATTTCACTTAGCATAATACCATCTAGGTGTATCCAGGTTGCTACAAATGGCAATATTTCATTCTTTTTTATGGCTGAATAATATTGCATTGTATACGTATACCACATCTTCTTTATCCATTTATCTATTGATGGACACTTCGGTTGCTTCCATATCTTGGCTATTGTAAATAATGCTGCAATGAACATTGGAGTGCATATATCTTTTCAAATTTGTGTTTTCATTTTCTTCTTTTTTTAAATTGAAGTATAATTTACCATATTAGTTTTATTACATTTAAAGTTATTATAAAATATTGGCTATACTCCCTGTGCTGTGCAATGTATCCTTGTAGCTTACTTATTTTATATATAGTAGTTGTACCTCCTAATCACCTCCTACTATATTGCCCCTACCCTCCCTTGCCTCTCCCCACTGGTAACCACTAGTTTGTTCTCTACACCTGAAAACCTGTATCTATCTTGTTATATTCATTTGTTTTACTTTTTTAGATTCCACATATAAATGAAAACACACAGTATATGTTTTTTTCTATATGACTTACTTCACTAAGCATAATAACCTGAATATCCAGCCATGTTGTTGCAAACGGCAATTTTTTATTATTTTTTTTATGGCTGAGTAATATTCCATTGCATCTTCTTTATCCATTAAACTGTTGATGGACACATGTTCCTTCCATATGTTGGCTATTGTAAATAATGCTGCTATGAATACTGTGGTTCACATATCTTTTCAACTTTGTGTTTTCTTTGGATAAATACTCAGGTGTGGATATATACCAGGACCCTATGGTAGTTCTAGTTTTAATTTTTTTGAGGAAACCCCATACTGTTTCTATAGGGCCTGCACCAATTTACATTCCCATCAACAGTGTACTAGGATTACACTTTCTCCACATCCTTGTCAGCACTTGTTATTTGTGGTCTTTTTGATGATAGCCATCCTGACAACTGTGAGGTAATATCTCACTGTGGTTTTATTCTGTTTCTCTGATTATTAGTAATGTTGAGCCTTGTGGCCATCCATATGACTTCTTTGGAAAAGTGTCTATTCAAGTCGTCTTCCCATTCTTTTAATCAGTTTTTTTTTTTGATATTCGGTTGCATGAGCTGACTATATATTTTGGATACTATTCCCTTATAGGTCATATAATTTGCAAATATTTTTTCCAATTCAGTAGAATCCCTTTTCATTTTGTTGATGGTTTCCTTTGCTGTGCAAAAGGCTTTATGTTTAATTAAGTCCCATTTGTTTATTTTTGCTTTTGTTTACTTTGCCTTAGGAGACAGACGCAAAAAATATTGCTACAATTTATGTCAAAGAGTGTTTTGATTATGTTTTCTTCTAGGATTTTTATAGTTTCTGGTCTTAGATTTAGGTCACTAATACATTTTGAGTTTATTTTTGTGTATGGTGTGAGAAAATGTTCTAATTTCATTCTTTTAGTATAGTTGTCCAGTTTTCCCATCACCACTTATTGAAGAGATTGTCTTTGCCCCATTGTATATTCTTGCCTCCTTTGTCATAGATTAATTGACCATAAATGTGTGGGTTTATTTCTAATAAACTGGGCTCTCTATTCTGTTCCTCTGAACTATGTGTCTGTTTTTGTGCCAGTACCATACTATTTAGATTACTGTAGTTTTGCAGTATAGTTTGAAGTTGGGGTTCATGATTCTTCTAGCTTGTTATTTCTTCTCAAGATTGCTTTGGCTATTTGGAGTCTTTTGTCATTCCATATGAATTTTAGAATTATATGCTCTAGTTCTGTGAAAAATGTCATGGGTGTTTTGATAGAGTTTGCATTAAATCTGTAGTTTGCTTTGGGTAGTATGGACACTTTAACAATATTAATTCTTCCAATCTATGAGCAAAGATATCTTTCCATTTCTTTGTGTCATCTTCAATTTCCTACATCAGTGTTTTATAGTTTTCAGACTATTGGACTTTCAACTCCTTGGTTAAGTTTATTCCTAGGTATTTATTCTTTTTGATGTGAGTTTAAATGGGATTATTGTCTTGCTTTCTCTTTCTGATAGTTCATTACTAATGTATAGTAAAGCAACAGATTTCTGTATATTAATATTTTATTCTGCAACATTAATGAATTCATTTGTTAATTCTAAATTTTTTTGATAGAGACCTTAGGGTTTTCTATATATAAAATCATGTCTTCTGCAAATAGTGACAGTTTTAATTCTTCCCTTCCAATCTGGATGCATTTTATTTCTTTTTCTTGCCTGATTATAGTGGCTAGGACTTCAAATAGTGTGTTAAATAGAAGTGACAAGAGTGGGCATCCTTGTCTTTTTCCTTATCTTAGAAGAAAAGCTTTCATCTTTTCACAATTGTGTGTAATGTTAGCTGTTGGTTTGTCATGAATGACCTTTATTATGTTGAGGTATGTTTCCCTCTATACCAACTTTGATGAGAGTTTTTATCATGAGTGGATATTGAATTTTGTCAAATGCTTTTTCTGCTTCTATTGAGATGACCATAGGGTTTGTTCCTTCATTTTGTTAATGCGGTGTATCACATTGTTTGATTTCTTGGTATTGAACTACCCTTGAATTCCTGGAATAAATCCCACTTGTTCATGTTGTATGATCTTTTTTTATATATTGTGGAATTTTGGTTGCTAAAGTTTTGTTGAGGTTTTTTGCATCTATATTTATCAGAGATATTGACCTGTAATTTTCTTTTATTGTAGTGTTTTTTTCTGGTTTTAATATCAGGTAATGTTGGCCTTGTATAACAAATATGGGAGAGTTCCCCCTTCAATTTTTTGGGATAGTCTGAGCAGGATAGGTATTAGCTCTTCTTTTTATGTTTGGCAGAATTAACCTATGAAGCTGTTCAGTTCTGTACATTTGTTTTCTTGCAGTTTTTTATTACTAATTCAATTTCACTATTACTTATCAGTTTGTTCAGATTGTCTGTTTCTCCCTGATTTATTCTGAGAAGACTGCGTTTCTAGAAACGTGTCCATTTCTTCTAGGTTTGCCAATTTGTTGTCATATAACTGTAGTTTTCTCTTATGATTGTATCTCTGTGATATTGTTTGTTATTTCTTCTCTTTCACATCTTATTTTGTTTATTTGGATCCTCTTTCTTTTCTTCTTGGTGAGCCTGGCTAAAGGTTTATCAATTTTATTTATCTTTTCAAATGACCAGCTTTTGGTTTCATTGATCTTTTCTATTGTTTCTTTTTTGATCTCTATTCTATTTATTTCCTCTCTGATCTTTATTGTTTCCTTCCTTCTGCTTTGTTCTTCTTTTTCTAATTCTTTTAGGTGGTAGGTTTGTTTGTTTATTTGATATTTTTCTTATTGCTTGAGTAGGCCTGTATCACTATGAAATTCCTTCTTAGAACTGCTTTTGCTGCATCCCATAGATTTTGGAAAGTTTTGTTTCCATTTTAATTTTTCTCAAGTTTTTTTCTGATTTCCTCTTTAATGTCTTCATTGACCCACTGGTTTCTTAGTTGCATGTTGTGTAGTCTCCACGTGTTTGTGTTTTTCCCATTTTTCTTCCTGTAATTGATTTCCAGTTTTATACTGTTGTGATCGGAAAAGATGCTTGAAAAAAAAAAGAAAAGAAAAGATGCTTGATAAAATTTCTACCCTCTTAAATTGTTGAGAATTGTTTTGTGTCCTGGCATGTGATCTACCCTGGAGACCATTATACGTGCCCTTGAAAAGAAAGTGTATTCTGCATTTTGGGGATGGGATGTCCTGTAGATATCTGTTAAGTCCAACTGGTCTAATGTGTCATTTGGGCCACTGTTTTCTTATTGATTTTCTGTTTATTGATGTAAGTGGATTGTTAAAGTGCTCTACTCTTATTGTATTATTGTCAGTTTCTCCCTTTATATGTTAGTATTTGCTTTATACATTTAGGTGCTCCTGTATTGGGTGAGGATATGTTAATGAATGTAATACCCTCTTCTTATACTGATCCCTTTACTATTATATAATGCCCCTGTTTGTCTTTTGTGATAACCTTTGTTTTAAAGTCTATTTTATCTGATAAGAGTATTGCTACCCCTGCTTTCTTGTCATTTCAATTTGCATGAAATATCATTTTCCATCCCCTCACTTCCAGTCTGTGTGTGTCTTTAGCTCTGAAGTGAGTCTCTTGTAGGTAGCATATTGAAGGGTCTTGTTATATTTATCCAATAAGCCACCCTATGTCTTTTGATAAAATCATTTAGTCCATTGACATTTAAAGTAATTATTGATAGGTATGTACTTATTGCCATTTTATTACTTATTTTCCAGTTGTTTTTGTAGTTCTTCTGTGTTTATTTCTTCTTCTTTTTGTTTGTCCCATTCTGGTTTTATGATTTTCTTTCATAGTATGCTTTTGTTTCTTTCTTTTTGGTTTTTGTGTTATCTATTGTAGGCTTTGATTTGTGGTTACCATGTGGTTCTATATTTATCTATAACTTTATCTACTAGTTTTAAACTGAGAGTCATTTAAGTACAAACACTAAAAGATCTACATTTTTTATAACCCTCTCCCACATTTTCTGTTTTTGATGTCATATTTTACATCTTTGTGTTTATCCCTTAAATGTTTATTGTAGTTATAGTTGATTTTACAATTTTTGTCTTTCAATCCTCATACTAGCTTATTAATTGTTTGATCCACAGCTTTTTACTATATATTTGCCTTTACAAGTGGGATTTCCCCTTTCCTATAAAATCTTCCCTTTTGTACCTTTGCTCTTCCACTTCAAGAAGACCCTTTAACACTTCTTTTAGGGTCAATTTAATAGTTATGAACTCTTTTAATTTTTCCTTGACTGATAAGTTCTTTATCTCTTTTTCAGTTCTGAATGAAAACCTAGCTGGGTAGAGTAACCTAGGTTTAGATTTTTTCCTTTTAGCACTTTATTTTATTTTATTTTATTTTTACAGTAGGTCCTTGTTAGTTGTTTATTTTAAATATAACAGTGTGTACATGTCAGTGTCAAACACCCAGTCTATCCCCCTTCCCACCCTTCCCCTCTGGAAACCAAAATTTCATTCTCTAAGTCTGTGAGTCTGTTCCTGTTTTGTAAATAAGTTCATTTGTATCATTATTTTTGCATTCCCCATATAAGTGATATCATATGATATTTGTCTTTCTCTGTTTGACTTACTTCATATAGTATAATAATCTCCAGGTCCTTCCATGTTGCTGAAAATGGCATTATTTTATTCTTTTTATATGCACCACATCTTCTTTATCCATTCATCTGCTGATAGACATTTAGATTGCTTCCATGTCTTGGCTATTGTAAACGGTGCTGCAATGAAAATTGGGGTGCATGAATCCTTTTGAACCATATTTTTATCTGGATATATGCCCAGGAGTGGGATTGCTGGATCATACAGTAGCTCTATTTTTAGTTTTTAAAGGAACCTCCATACTGTTCTCCATAGTGGCTGTACCAATTTACCTTTCCACCAACAGTGTAGGAGGGTTCCCTTTTCTCCACACCCTCTGTCCTATTGTTTGTAGATTTTTTGATGATGACCACTTTGATCAGTGTGAGGTCATTGTAGTTTTGATTTGCATTTCTCTAATAATTAGCAATGTTGAGCATATCTTCATGTGCCTCTTGGCCATATATATGTCTTCTTTGGAGAAATGTCTATTTAGATCTTCCACCTATTTTTTGATTGAGTAATTTGTTTTTTGTATATTGAGCTGCATGAACTGTTTGTATATTTTGGAGACTAATCCCTTCTTGGTCACATTGTTTGGGAATATTTTCTCCCATTCTCTGTGTTTTTCCATTTGGTTTGTGGTTTCCTTTGTTCAGTGCTTTATTTTTTAAATGTTTTCCACCTGTTTCCTTTATTCATTTTTTATTTATTTAAATTTTAAATTTTTATTATATATTGGAGTATAGTTGATTAACAATGTTGTGTTAGTTTCAGGTGTACAGCAAAGTGATTCAGTTATACATATACATGTATCTATTCTTTTTCAAATTCTTTTCCCATTTAGGTTATTACAGAATATTGAGCAGAGCTCCCTGTGCTCTACAGTAGGTCCTTGTTGGTTATCCATTTTAAATACAGCAGTGCGTACATGTCAGTCCCAAACTCCTTAACTATCCCGCATGTTTAGTTTGTTTTAAGAAACTACCAAGCTGTTTTCCAGGCTGGCTGCACCGCTTTATGTTCCCTCACCAGCATTTGGTGGTGTCACTATTTTTTATTTTAGCCATTCCTGTAGGTGGGTAGTGGTACCTCACTGTGGTCTTAATTTGCACTTCCCTGATGGCTAATGATGTTGAAAATATTTTCAGGTGCATACTTCTCATCTGTACATCCTCTTTGATGAACTGTCTCCATGTCTTTTACTCATTTGCTAATTAGATTGTTTATTTTACTGTTGAATTTCGAGGTTTTTTTAATATATATTCTAAATACTAGTCCTTTATGACATGTGGTTTGTAAATATTTTCTCCGGGTCTGTAGCATGTCTTTACATCCTCTTAACACAGTCCATACTGTTCTCCATAGTGGCTGTACCAATTTACCTTTCCACCAACAGTGTAGGAGGGTTCCCTTTTCTCCACACCCTCTGTCCTATTGTTTGTAGATTTTTTGATGATGACCACTTTGATCAGTGTGAGGTCATTGTAGTTTTGATTTGCATTTCTCTAATAATTAGCAATGTTGAGCATATCTTCATGTGCCTCTTGGCCATATATATGTCTTCTTTGGAGAAATGTCTATTTAGATCTTCCACCTATTTTTTGATTGAGTAATTTGTTTTTTGTATATTGAGCTGCATGAACTGTTTGTATATTTTGGAGACTAATCCCTTCTTGGTCACATTGTTTGGGAATATTTTCTCCCATTCTCTGTGTTTTTCCATTTGGTTTGTGGTTTCCTTTGTTCAGTGCTTTATTTTTTAAATGTTTTCCACCTGTTTCCTTTATTCATTTTTTATTTATTTAAATTTTAAATTTTTATTATATATTGGAGTATAGTTGATTAACAATGTTGTGTTAGTTTCAGGTGTACAGCAAAGTGATTCAGTTATACATATACATGTATCTATTCTTTTTCAAATTCTTTTCCCATTTAGGTTATTACAGAGTAATGAGCAGAGTTCCTTGTGCTATACAGTAGGTCCTTGTTGGTTATCTATTTTAAATATAGCAGAGTGTAATTGTCAATCCCAAACTCTCAATCTATCCCTCCCACCACCCTTCCCCACTGGTCACCATAAGTTCATTCTCTAAGTCTGTAAGTCTCTTTGCTACTCCCTTCTGGGCTGCAAAGTTTCTGCAGAAAAATTAGCTAATATCTTTATGGGGAGTCCATTGTATGTGACTCTTTCTTTTTCTCTTGCTGCCTTTAGAATTCTCTATCTTTAACTTTTGCCATTTTAATTAAAATATGTCTTGGTGTGGGTCTCTCTGGGTTAATCTTTTTGGGACTCTCTGTGCTTCCCATACCTGGATATCTGTTTCCTTCTTCAGGTTTGTGTAGTTTTCATCAAATACATTTTCTATCCCTTTCTCCATTTCTTCCCTTTCTCTCTTTCTTCCACTTCTGGGATCACTGTAATGAAAATGTCTTCCAACTTGTTGTTGTCCCAGAGGTCTCTTAAAATGCCCTCATTTTTTAATTTTTCTTTTTGCTGTTCTGATAGGCTGACTTCCATGATTCTATCTTCCAGACCACTTATTCATTCTTTTGTATCAACATAGTCTTCTCTTAATTCCTTCTAGTGTGTTTTTCATTTCAGTTATCTTCAGCTCTGACTGGTTCTGTTTCATATTGTCTAGTTCCTTGTTTAAATTCTCACTGTGTTCATTTTTTGTTTTCTTAAATTCAGTTAGAATTCTTATTACTAATTCAACATAGTCTTCTCTTAATTGTATCAACATAGTCTTCTCTTAATTCCTTCTAGTGTGTTTTTCATTTCAGTTATCTTCAGCTCTGACTGGCTCTGTTTCATATTGTCTAGTTCCTTGTTTAAACTCTCACTGTGTTCATTTTTTGTTTTCTTAAATTCAGTTAGAATTATTACTAATTCTTTGAACTCTTTCTCTAGTAAATTATTTATCTCTGTTTCACTTGTTGTTTTTTTAAGTTTTTGTTTCTTGTTCTTTCATTTGAAACAATTTTCTCTGTCTTCTCAGTTTTGTTTAACTTTTTATTTCTCTATGAAGTTAAGTGGTACTGTTTCCTATCCTGGTCTTGAAAGGATGTCCTTGTGTGGAACCATCCCTATGCAGTCTGCATGTGCCCAGTGGTCTGGTGGGAGTGCTGGATCTGAAGTAAACACAGGTCATGTCTTCCACCAGGGTGTGCTGGCAGCTAGCACTTTGGTGGCCTGTGTGGTTAGAGGTGGAGGGGCTAGAGCCAGAGCCAGGTGTGAGCCAGGGCTCCTCCTATCCCTCACCACCCTGTAAGAGGTGGGATCTGTTCACAAGGTCCAGGAGCAGAATCCTTAGGTTCAGGTCTAAACTGTTTCTATTCCCTCTAAGTGTTCACTCTTCCTCATCCCAGCAATGCCACCTTTGCCCCAACGGGGAGCAACATTGAAGCAAGAGGGTCAGAGCTAGCACCCCGTGTTGGCCAAAGTGCATACTGGGACAGTTCCAGCATACCAGTCTGAGCTCAAGACAGCTCCAGATCTGCTACCTCTGTAAGCACCACTAAAGACTGCCCTCACCCTGTTCAGATGCAGTACCAGGTCCAAGTGGGCTCCATCCCCCCAAGTGTGCACTCTCTTCAACAATAGCAGCCTTTGCACTGGTGGGGAGCTGTGCCAGAAATAGAGGGGCCAGGACACATGCTGTGGCCATCATGGAAAACTGACCAGAGACCCGGGTAGTTTCAATCTGCTTTTTCCACCTTGCTCCCAAGAGTAAATCAGTGTGTAAATCACCTTTACAAGTGGGGTCTAGGTTTTTTACAGTCCTCCTGTAAGTCCCAGTGGTTTTCTAACCAGCCCAGGGTCTTCCCAGAGTTGGATCCCAGGGCTGGGGTGCCCAAAATGTGATTTGAATGCTCCACTCCCCAGGTGGGATCTCAGAGCCCATGATATCGCTCTTCTCTTCAGTGTCCCCTCCTACAGGTGCAGGTCCCAACTTGATCACTTCTCCTCCCTTCCTAGCTGACTCTGTGCATATTTTTTTACAGCCTTGATTGTAGAAGAGCCTTTCTGCCAATCTCCAGTTTATTTTTAGTGAGAATTGTTCCACATGTAGATGTGTTTGTGGGGGAAGGTGAGCTCAGCGTCCTCTTACACTGCCATCTTGATCTCCCCTCCTTCAGTGTTTTTGTTTTCTTAAGATAAATACCCAGAAGTGTTAAATTGCTGGATCATTTGGTAGTTCAATTTTTAATTTTTTGAGGAATCTTCATACTTTTTTCTTTAGTGGATGTACCAAATTACATTACTGCCAGCAGTGCAAGAGTATTCCCTTTTCTCCAGATCCTATCCAAGACTTGTTATTTGTGGTATTTTTGATGGTAGTCATTCTGACAAGTGTGAAGTGATTTCTCATTGTGGTTTTGTTTTGCATTTCCCTAATAATTAATGATGTTGGGCTTCTTATCATGTGTCTGTTGGCAATTTGTATGTCTTCTTTAGATAAACGTCTATTCATTTCCTCTGGCCATTTTTAAATTATATTGTTTTTTTTATATTCGGTTATATGATGTCTTTATATATCCTTTGTAAATATTTTCTCCCATTCAGTAGAATGCCTTTTCATTTTGTTGATGGTTACTTCCTATGTGAAAAAGCTCTTTTAGTTGGATTTAGTCCGATTTGTATATTTTTGCTTTTGTTTCCCTTGCCTGAGGAGACAGATCCAAAATGATATAGGTAATACCACTGTGAAAGAGCATACTGCCTATGTTTTCTTCTAGAAGTTTTATGGTTTCAAGTCTTACATTTAATTCTTTAATCCATTTTGAGTTTACTTTTGTATATGGTGCAAGAAAATGGTCTAATTCCATTTCTTTGCATGCTGCCGTCCAGTTTTTCCAACACCATTTATTGAAGAGGTTGTATTTCCCCCATTGTATATTCTTGCCTCCTTTGTCATATATTATTTGACCATGTAACATGAATTTATTTTGGGGCTCTCTCTTCTATTTTATTGATCTATGTGTCTGTTTTTGTGTCAATACCATACTGTTTTGATTACTATAAGCTTTGTAATATAGTTTGTAATCAGGGAGCATGGTATCTCTAGATTTGTTTTGCTTTCTCAAGATCGCTTTGGCTATTTGGGATCTTTTGTAGTTCCATATACATTTTAGGATTATTTCTTCTAATTCTGTGAAAAATGACATTTATGTTTAATAGGGATTGTACTGAATCTATAGATTGCTTTAGGTAGCATTGACATTTTAACAATATTAATTCTTCCAATTCAAGAACACAGCATATCTCTCCATTTATTTATGTTGTCTCCAGTTTCTTTTATCAATGTCATAGTCTTCAGTGTACAGGTTTTTCACCTCCTTGGTTATATTTATTTCCAAGTATTTTATTCTTATTGATACACTTATAATTGGTATTGCTTTATTTTTTTTATGAGGAGGGTCAGCAATGAGGTTGCTGTGGAGGTCAGGCTTGGCAGAGAGCAGAATTTTGTTTTGTTTTTCTTTTGGCCACACCATGTGGCCTGGGAGATCTTAGTTGCAGGACCAGGGATCAAACCCACCAGGTATCAGACCCAGGCTCTGTGCAGTGAAAGCACAAAGTCTTAACCACTGGACCACCAGGGAAGTCCCTGGGATTGCTTTCTTAATTTCTATTTCTGAAAGTTCATTATTAATATATGGAAATGCAGCAAATTTTTGTATTTTGATTTTTTTCCTGTAACTTTACTGGATTTGTTTATCAGTTCTAACCCTTTTCTTGGAAATCTTTAAAGTTTTCTATATACAGTATCTGTCATCTGCAAACAGTGACTGTTTTACTTCTTCCTTTCCCATTTTGATTACTTTTACTTCTATGTCTGGACTGATTACTGTGACTAGGGCTTCCAGTATTATGTTGAATGAAGTGGTGAGAGTGGGCATCCTTGTCTTGTTCCTGATTTTAGAGAAAATGCTTTCAGCTTTTCAGCACTAAGTATGACGTTAGCTGTGGCTTTGACATATATGGACTTAATCATGTTGAGGTACACACCCTCTATACTCACTTTGTTGAGAGTTTTTATCATGAATTCATGTTGAAAGCTTTTGCTGAAACTATTGAGATGATTGTATGAATTTTATCTTTTGTTAATGCAGTGTATCACATTGATTGATTTTCATGTATTGAACTATTCTTACATCTGTGGGATAAATTCCACTTGATCCTGGTGTGTGATCCCTTTAAAGTATTGTTGCATTTCATTTGCTAATATTTTGTCGACAACTTTTGCACCTATGTTCATCAGGGATATTAATCTGTAATTTCCTTTTTCTGTAGTACTAGTCTGATTTTGGTATCAGGGTAATACTCACTTCATAGAATGATTTTGGAATCATGCCTTCTTCCGTTTTTTGGAATAGTTTTACAAGAATATGTATTAAGTTTTCTTTAAATATTTGGTAGATTTCACCTGTGAAGCCATCTGGTCCTGGCCTTTGTTTGTTGGTAGATTTTGGGAATACTCTTTAAATTTCCCTGCCAGTAACTGGTCTGTTCAGATTTTTCTATTTATTCCTGATCCATTTGGGGAGATTATATGTCTCTAGGGATTTATCCATTTCTTCTAGGTTGTCCAATTTGTTGACTTATAATTGTTCATAGACATTTTTAGTAATCTTTTGTATGTCTGTGATTTTGGTGGTAGCTGTTCCTCTTTCATTTCTGATTCTGTTTATTCGGTTCCTCTCTCTTTTTTCTTGATGAATCTGGCTAAAGCTTTATCAATTTTGTTTTTCTTTTCAAATAACCAGTTCTTAGTTTCATTGATCTTTTCTGTTTTATTTTCTTTTGTTGTTGTTAGTCTCTATCTCATTTATTCTGCTCTTATCTTTATTATTTACTTCCTTTAGTGAGTTTTAGGTTAGGTTGTTTATTTGAGATTTTTCTTGCTTTCTGTGGTAGGCTTGTATTCCTTTAAAATTCTGCCTTAAAACTGCCTTTGCTGCATCCCTTGGATTTTGGAACATTGTGTTTCCATTTTCTTTTTTATCACCATATTTTTTATTTCCTCTTTGATTTTTTTCAACGATTCACTGATTGTCTAGTAACATTTTTTTTAGACACCACATGTTTGGATTTTTCACTGTTTTTCCTGTAGTTGGTTTCTAGTCTCAGAGCATTGTGGTCTGAAAAGATGCTTGATATGGTTTCAATCTTTTAAAAATCTTAAAATGATCTTCTTGTTTTGTGGCCTGGCATGTAATCTATCTTGGGGGATATTCCATGTGCACTTGAAAAGAATGTTTCCTTCTGTTTTGCTGTGAAATATCCTGTATATATCTATTAAGTCCATCTGGTCTAAGGTGTCATTTAAGGCCAATGTTTCCTTATTGATTTTCTATCTGGATAATCTGTCCTTTGATGTAAGTGGGGTATTAAAGTTTCCTATTATTGTGTTACTGTCAATTTCTTCCTTAATGTCTGTCAATATTTGCTTTATGTATTTAGATGCTCCAATGTTGGGTTCATATACATTTACAAGTGTTACATCTTCTTGTTGGATTGATCCCTTTATCATTATGTTATTCCCTTATTTTTCTCTTGTTATAGTCCTTCTTTTAAAATCTATATTGTCTGAAGTAAGTATTGCCACCCCAGCTTTCATTTCATTCCATTTGCATGGAGTATCTTCTTCCATCCCTTCACTTCCAGTCTGTGTGTATCTTTGGATCTGAAGTGAGTCTCTTCTCAAAAGAGCATATATATGTGTCTTTAAAAAATTTACTATGCCACCCTATATATTTTTATTGTAGGGTTTAATCCATTTACATTTAAAGTAATCAGTGATAGGTATGTATTTATTGCCATTTTGTTAATTTTTTTCTGATTGTTTTTGTTTTTCTTCTCTGTTCCTTTCTTCTCTTGTTCTCTTCCCTTGTGATTTAAATACGTTCTTTAGTGTTATGTTTGCATTCCTTTTTCTTTATTTTTGTGTGTCAGTTATCAGGTTTTGGTTTGTGATTACTGTGAAGTTCTTATATGCCAAGCTATGTATATAGCAGTCTACTTTAAGTTGATGGTCACTTAAGCTTGAGTGTGTTCCAAAAGTGCTATGTCTCCCCACAACATACACACAAGTTTTATGCTTTTGAAATCATATTAAAAAAAATTTGTGTATCTTTTAACTAATTATTGTAGATATAAATGATTTTACTAGTTTTGTCTTATAACCAACATACTAGCTATATGGGTGGTTGCATCACTACCTTTACTATATGTTTGCCTTTATTGGTACAATCTTTTTCTTTGATAATTTTCATTTTTTTAGTAATGGAAGTCCCTTTAACGCTTGTTGGAAGGTCAGTTTCATGATGATGATGAGCTCCTTTAGCTTTTGCTTTTCTGGAAAACTCTTAATCTCTCCTTCAAATCTGAATGATAATTTTTCCAGGTAGAATATACTTGGTTTCATTTTTTTTTCCTTTCAGCAGTTTGAATATGTCTTTCTTCTCCCTCTGGCCTGTAAAGTTTCTGCTGAAATGTCAGGTAATAGTCTTATGGAGGCTCCCCTATATGTAACAAGTTGTTGTTCTCTTGCTGCCTTTAAGATTCTCTCTTTATCTTTAACTTTTTACATTTTAACTATAAAGTATCTTGGTTTGGGTCTCTTTGGGTTCATCTTGCTTGGGACTCTCTGTGCTTCCTGGACTTGAATGTCTGTCTGTTTCCTTTGCCACATTAAAAAAGTTTCAGCCATTATTTTATCAAATAGTTTTTCTGTCCCTTTATCTCTCTCTTCTCTTTCTCGGACCCTTATAGTGCAAATCTACACTTGATATTGTCACAGAGGTCCCTTATCTTCATTTTTTTTTTCTTTTTCTTTTTGCTGTTACTATTGGGTGATTTCCACTACCCTGCCTTCCAGGTCACTGATCCATTCTTCTGCATCATCTGATCTGCTGTTGGTTCCCTCTAGTGTTTTTCATTTCAGTTTTTATATACTTCAGCTCTAATTGGTTCTTTTTAACATTTTCTATCTCTTTGTTGAAGTTTTCACTGTGTTCCTCCATTCTTCTGAATCTGGTGAGCATGTTTATGACCATTATTTTGAACTTTTATCTGGAAGATTTCTTATCTCCATTTTGTTTAATTATTTTTCTTAGGTTTTGTCTTGTACTATTTTTGAAACATATTCTTTTATCTCTTCACTTCGTCTAACTCTCTTTGTCTTTGTCTATGTATTAAGTAGAGCAGCTATGTCTCCCATTCTTTTTTTCACGCACACACACACTATATTTTATTTTTACAAGAGATAAATAAACTGACAACAAGCATTGTAAATGGATGACCACAACAAAAGCAACAATGATTGCAATTACCAAACACGAAACACACTCATACTATGTCATAATATTAACATTCAGTCCAGTAATCCTCCACTGTAACAGCTCCTTTACTTTGCAGTG
>NC_041234.1:45319244-45342342 GCF_002837175.3 Physeter macrocephalus | reverse complement strand
ATCTTGATCTTTTATTAGCACTTTTATGAATTCATCAGTTTTCTATTAGAGTTCTGAAAATGCTTATTCATTCAGTTCAGCAGTATAGTCAGTTACCAGAAAGCTGTGCTTGTCAGAGTCTTTTCCATGAATTCCTTGAAGATGAAACCCTTTTATAGGAATATTTTTGCAAAGGCATCAGAGTACACCCAGAACTGTCTGTAAATGACCAAAGACTTAAAAATGACCATGGTTAAAGATTTGATGAAAGTTCATAATAATGCAATTGACAAGGAAATTTAGTTATTTCTGAGATATACATTTTAAAGTAATAACTAGAATTATGACTTATAACATTATACCAGAACATATAAGATTTTTAGAAATTTCATGTAATGTCTGAAACATTTATATTAACATATTTCCATACAAATAACCCAAAGAAAGTTTAGTATTAGTTGTTTGTTTGTTTATGCTGTAGGTTCTTAATAGTCATCAGTTTTATAGACATCAGTGTATACATATCAATCCTAATCGCCCAATTCAGCACACCACCACCCCCAACCCACCGCAGTTTTCCCCCCTTGGTGTCCATACGTTTGTTCTCTACATCTGTGTCTCAACTTCTGCCATGCAAATTGGTTCATCTGTACCATTTTTCTAGGTTCCACATACATGCATTAATATACGATATTTATTTTTCTCTTTCTGACTTACTTCACTCTGTATGACAGTCTCTAGATCCATACACTTCTCAACAAATGACTCAATTTCGTTCCTTTTTATGGCTGAGTAATATTCCATTGTATATATGTACCATATCTTCTTATCCATTCATCTGTCAATGGGCATTTAGGTTGCTTGCATGACCTGGTTATTGTAAATAGTGCTGCAATGAACATTGGGGTGCTTGTGTCTTTTTGAATTATGGTTTTCTCTGGGTATATGCCCAGTAGTGGGATTGCTGGATCATATGGTAATTCTATTTTTAGTTTTTTAAGGAACCTCTTATACTGTTCTCCATAGTGGCTGTATCAATTTACATTCCCACAGACAGTGTAAGAGGGTTCCCTTTTCCTCACACCCTCTCCAGCATTTGTTTTTGGAGATTTTCTGATGATGCCCATTCTAACTGGTGTGAAGTGATACCTCATTGTAGTTTTGATTTGCATTTCTCTAATAATTAGTGATGTTGAGCAGCTTTTCATGTGCTTCTTGGCCATCTGTATGTCTTTTTGGAGAAATGTTTATTTATGTCTGCTGCCCATACTTGGATTCGGATGTTTGTTTTTTTAATATTGAGCTGCATGAGTTGTTTATATATTTTGGAGATTAATCCTTTGTCAGTAGATTCATTTGCAAATATTTTCTCCCATTCTGTGGGTTGTCTTTTAGTCTTGTTTATGGTTTTCTTTGCTGTGCAAAAGCTTTTAAGTTTAATCTGGTCGTGTATTGTTTCATTTGCTGTGCAAAAGCTTTGAAGTTTCATTAGGTCCCATTTGTTTATTTTTGTTTTTATTTCCATTACTCTATGAGGTGGATCAAAAAAGATCTTGCTGTTATTTATGTCAAAGAGTGTTCTTCCCGTTTTCCTCTAAGAGTTTTATAGTGTCCGGTCTACTTTAGGTCTCAAATCCATTTTGAGTTAATTTTTGTGTATGGTGTTAGGGAGTGTTCTAATTTCATTCTTTTACATGTAGCTGTCCAGTTTTCCCAGCACCAATTATTGAAGAGACTGTCTTTTCTCCATTGTACATATGTGCCTCCTTTATCATAGATTAGTTGACCATAGGTGCGTGGGTTTATCTCTGGGCTTTCTCTCTTCTTCCGTTGATCTATGTTTTTGTTTTTGTGCCAGTACGATATTGTCTTGATTACTGTAGCTTTGTAGTATAGTCTGAAGTCAGGGAGTCTGATTCTTCCAGCTCCGTTTTTTACCCTCAAGACTGCTTTGGCTATTAGGGGTCTTTTGTGTGTCCATGAATTTTAAGATGATTTGTTCTAGTTCCGTAAAAAATGCCATTGGTAATTTGATAGGGATTGCTTTGAATATGTAGATTGTTTTGGGTAGTATAGTCATTTCCACAATATTGATTATTCCAATCACAGAACATGGTATATCTCTCCATCTGTTGGTATCATCTTTAATTTCTTTCATCAGTGTCTTATAGTTTTCTGCATACAGGTCTTTTGTCTCCCTAGGTAGGTTTATACCTAGGTATTTTATTCTTTTTGTTGCAATGGTAAATGGGAGTGTTTCCTTAATTTCTCTTTCAGATTTTTCATCATTAATGTATAGGAATGCAAGAGATTTCTGTGCATTAATTTTGTATCCTGAAACTTTACCAAATTCAGTGATTAGCTCTAGTAGTTTTCTGGTGGCATTTTTAGGATTTTCTATGTATAATATCATGTCATCTGCAAACAGTGGCAGATTTACTTCTTTTCTAATTTGTATGCCTTTTATTCCTTTTTCTTCTCTGATTGCCATGGCTAGGACTTCCAAAACTATATTGAATAATAGTGGTGAGAGTGGACATCCTTTTCTCATTCCTGATCTTAGAGGAAATGGTTTCAGGTTTTCACCATTGAGAATGATGTTTGTTGTGGGTTTGTCATATATGGCCTTTATTATGTTGAGGTAAGTTCCCTCTGGAGGGTTTTTATCAAAATGGGTGTTGAATTTTGTCAGAATCTTTTTCTGCATCTATTGTGATGGTCATATGGTTTTTATTCTTCAATTTGTTAATATTGTGTATCACATTGATTTATTTACGTATATTGAAGAATCCTTGCATCCCTGGGATAAATCCCACTTGATCATGGTGTATGATCCTTTCATCAGTGATATTGGTCTGTAATTTTCTTTGTTTGTAGTATCTTTGTCTGGTTTTGGTATCAGGGTGATGGTGGCCTCATAGAATGTGTTTGGGAGTGTTCCTTCCTCTGCAATTATTTGGAAAAGTTTGAGAAGGATGGGTGTTAGCTCTTCTCTAAATATTTGATAGAATTCACCTGTGAAGCCATATGGTCCTGGATTTTATTTTTTTGTTGGAAGATTTCTAATCAGTTTAAATTTCATTTCTTGTGATTGGTCTGTTCATATTTTCTGTTTCTTCCTGGTTCAGCCTTGGAAGGTTATGCCTTTCTAAGAATTTGTCCGTTTCTTCTAGGTTGTCCATTTTATTGGCATAGAGTTGCTTGTAGTAGTCTCTTAGGATGCTTTGTATTTCTGCGGAGTCTGTTATAACTTCTCATTTTTCATTTCTAATTTTATTTATTTGAGTCCTCTCCCTCTTTTTCTTGTTGAGTCTGGTTAATGGTTTATCAATTTTGTTTATCTTCTCAAAGAACTAGATTTTAGTTTTATTGATCTTTGTTATTGTTTTCGTTGTTTCTATTTCATTTATTTCTGCTCTGATCTTTATGATTTCTTTCCTTCTGCTAACTTTGGGTTTTGATTGTTCTTCTTTCTCTACTTCCTTTAGGTGTAAGGTTAGAGTGTTTACTTGAGATTTTTCTTGTTTCTTGAGATAGGCTTGTGTAGATATAAACTTCCCTCTTAGAACTGCTTTTGCTATATCCCATAGGTTTGGGGTCATCATGTTTTCATTGTCATTTGTCTCTAGGTATTTTTTGATTTCCTCTTTGATTTCTTCAGTGATCTCTTGGTTATTTAGTAACGTTTAAGGTAATTATCGATATGTATGTTCCTATGACCATTTTCTTAATTGTTTTGTGTTTGTTTTTGTAGGTCCTTTTCTTCTCCTGTGTTTCCCACTTAGAGAAGTTCCTTTAGCATTTGTTGTAGAGCTGGTTTGGTGGTGCTGAATGGTCTTAGCTTTTGCTTGTCTGTAAAGCTTTTGATTTCTCCATCGAATCTGAATGCGATCCTTGCCTGGTAGAGTAATCTTGGTTGTAGGTTCTTCCCTTTTGTCTCTTTAAGTATATCATGCCACTCTCTTCTGGCTTGTAGAGTTTCTGCTGACAAATCAGCTGTTAACCTTATGCCAGTTCCCTTGTATGTTATTTTTCATTTTTCTCTTGCTGCTTTCAGTAATTTTTCTTTGTCTTTAATTTTTGCCAATTTGATTACTATGTGTCTCGGCATGTTTCTCCTTGGGTGTATCCTGTATGGGACTCGCTGCACTTCCTGGAGTTGGGTGGCTATTTCCTTTCCTATGTTAGGGAAATTTTCGACTATAATCTCTTCAAATATTTTCCCTGGTCCTTTCTCTCTCTCTTCTCCTTCTGGGACCCCTATAATGTGAATGTTGTTGCATTTAATGTTGTCCCAGAGTTCTCTTAGGCTGTCTTCATTTCTTTTCATTCTTTTTTCTTTAGTCTTTTCCACAACAGTGAATTCCTCCATTCTGTCTTCCAGGTCACTTATCCATTCTTTTGCCTCAGTTATTCTGCTATTGATTCCTTCTAGTGTAGTTTTCATTTCAGTTATTGTATTGTTCATCTCTGTTTGTTTGTTCTTTAATTCTTCTAGGTCTTTGTTAAACATCTCTTGCATCTTCTCTATCTTTGCCTCCATTCTTTCTCTGAGGTCCTGGATCATCTTCACTATCATTATTCTGAATTCTTTTTCTGGAAGGTTGCCTATCTCCACTTCATTTAGTTGTTTTTCTGGGGTTTTTTCTTGTTCCTTCATCTGGTATATAGCTCTCTGCCTTTTCATCTTGTCTATCTTTCTGTGAATGTGGTTTTTGTTCCACAGGCTGCAGGAGTGTAGTTCTTCTTGCTTCTGCTCTCTGCCCTCTGGTGAATGAGGCTCTCTAAGAGGGTTGATGGGAGGGACTGGTGGTGGATATAGCTGACTTTTGCTCTGGTGGGTAGAGTTCAGTAAAACTTTAATCCACTTGACTGTTGATCATGGTGTTGGGTTCCCTCCCTGTTGGTTGTTTGGCCTTAGGCAACCCAACACTGGAGCCTACCTGGGCTCTTTGATGGGACTAATGACAGACTCTGGAAGGGCTCACACCAAGGAGTACTTCCCAGAACTTTGCTGCCAGTGTCCTTGTCCCCACGTGAAACAGAGCCACACCCCGCCTCTGCAGGAGACCCTCCAACACTAGCAGGTAGTTCTGGTTCAGTCTCCCCCGGTGTCACTGCTCCTTCCCCTGGGTCCCGATGCACACACTACTTTGTATGTGCCCTCCAAGAGTGGAATCTCTGTTTCCCCCAGTCCTGTCAAAGTCCTGCAATCAGTTCCCACTAGGCTTCAAAGTCTGATTCTTTAGGAATTCCTCCTCCCGTTTCCAGACCGAGTTGGGAAGCCTGACATGGGGACCAGAACCTTCACACCAGTGGGTGAACTTCTGTGGTATAAGTGTTCACCAGTCTGTGAGTCACCCACCCACCAGTTATGGGATTTGATTTTACTGTGATGGCACCCCTCCTACCATCTCATTGTGGCTTCTCCTTTGTCTTTGGATGTGGGGTATCTTTTTTGGTGAGTTCCAGTGCCTTCCTGTCGATTATTGTCCAGCAGCTAGTTGTGATTCTGGTGTTCTCATAAGAGGGAGTGAGAGCAAGTCCTTCTACTCCACCATCTTGGTTCCTCCCTCCCATTCTTGAAACAGTGGCTTTTTGTAGAAGGTATCCTGTTGGGCATGGTAGTGTGTTCCTCCCTGTTTGCCAGATCCAGGTGCACCCAAAGTGTGCTGCATATGCATGTGTGCTGTACATGCATGTGTGCTGCATGTGCCCTCTTTTTGTGGCCATGATTGCTGCAGCCATGCTAATTTGTGGGCCTGGACCCTGGTGTGGTTGGTGATAAGGGCTGGCTGCAATTGTTGTGGGCACTCTGCTGTGCAAGAGTGGCCCCTGGGAGCTGCTTTGGGAACACACCAGTGCTAGCTGAGGTCACCTAACAGGTCTGGCAGGGTAAGGGCATGCTTTGGAAGGGCTCTGGTGTTGGCAAGGGGCACCAGGCACCTACTTCATCTGAAGCAGTGGTAACCACTTTTGGGGGATGACAATGCTGACCAAAAGCCCTCACAATGTCTGACGACACAGAGAAAGCTGCTTTGGGGTATTGCCAGCTGGGTAGTTCCATGGGTGAACCTGTGGTGGGGTAAGCATTGCTAGAAAATTCAATGGGAAAAGTCAGAAGTGACACCTGCCAACCCTGGGCCAGGTAGGTAGAGGGTGAGCCAAAGAAAGAAAAAAATGGTGCCCATTAGCTCCTCTGTGTGCAGACAAAGTTCCAATAGATCTCTACCCTTTGAGCACATGTCCTAAAATTAGTCAATCCATCTTCTTCATGTATGACCCAAGCTCTTTTCAAACTGTTGCCTCGGTGTTGGGACTTGGAGTGAATGAGTTTTTCCATGTACCCTGTAAAAGCGGATCCTCCGTTTCATATAGTCTTCAGGATCTCTTAGACATAGGTCCTGCTGGTTTTCAAAGCCAGATATTATGGGGGCTTATCTTCCCAGTGTAGATTCCCTGGCTTGGAAATCCAATGTTGGATTTGAAGCCCTCACTCCTCAGGGAAGACCTCTGAGGCTGTGATATTCCTCCTACCTGTGGTTTGCAGCACTGGATGTATGAGTCCTGGACAGACTGTGTCTCTGTGGCTCCTATCTGTCTCAGTGTGGCTTTTTCTTTTTATCCTTAGTTGCAGAACACTTTAGGTCATTCTCAGAGATAGTTCATCTATATATAGTTGTAATTTTGGTGTGTCTCTCCCACCCCCCACAGTTGGAGTTAATGGGCAAGCAGGGAAAAATATTGGTAAAAAAATAGAAATTTTGAAATCACTCACATATTGATGGTATTTGAAGTCCTAGGAGTAAATGAAATCACCTAGGGAGTGTGTAGAATATTATGGATATCCAAAATTTGAGAATGGGTTGAGAAGAGAAGGCAGTGAAGAAATCAGAATGGTAAGAAGAGAACAAGGAGAGGCAATCCTCAATATTGGTGCTAAGGTGGGTGATAGAGAGCAGTCAAGTGTGTAAAAGGCTACAATTAGTTGCAGAGGATTTAATCTGAGAAAAACCACTGAATTTGGCAATTCCAAGGTCATCTTTTATAAAGCAAGTGGGATAAGAGACATATTGTATGAGTCATTCATTTATTTTTCATTGAGCAACTACTATGTGATGTTAATGACCTTTAACCAAAGGCCACCAGGAACACACCTGTAGTTAAACAAGTTGGGTTTTATTACCCCTTGGAGTTAGGGAGGATACACATTGTGAGGAATCATGAGGTTCCCTCTCACTAAGAGGGTGCTAGAAATAACCTATTATAGGATTTGTGTTCTTTTGGGGAAGGTTGAAGGAAGTAGAGTGTTGTTCTAGATTAGATACTGTCAGAAAGTGGGGACAATTTTATGACTTTGTTTTAGTCTGTGCTTAAACAAAATTATGACATGGCCTTGTTTTGTTTTATTTTACTGTAGTCTAAGAATAATTTTATTTGAGATTGCATTCTTTGACATTATATCCAACAGGGGAATAAAATGACCTAGTTATGATGTCAGACTAGTTTGTTAATAATATTGAGGTCTAGCTGTGAATACCAAATCAGTTTTGAAGTCAGGGACTCATTTTCTTTTTCAGTCTCTTTATAGCTAAATACACTTGATGTCAGGCTGCAGGACATTAATCCATGATATCCAGCTTTTCACCATTACCAATATTTTCTTGATTAAGATTAGAAGAGTGTCCATTAAATGTCACAGGTGTGATGTCACAGAGACAGAGTTAATCTTTCATCTTCTTCTGTCATGGCATGAGTTTTTGACCCATTGGACATGCCTAAGGCTGCTTAGTAGCATTTAAGACTCTAGACAGGATATATAAGCCATATAACACAGTCATTTTTCAGAAATAAAATGGTTATTAGTCCTTTTAACAGATCTTGAAGCAAGGATCAAGATTATAAAGGAACCAGGCAATGAAAACATATCCCAGAATTCAGCAGGGTCTGTTTTAGAGTGCCAAGAGCTTTTTCTTTTAGCCTAGTCACAGACTGTTCTACTTGTCCTTAGTATTTCCATAGATGCAACAATAAGGATTTGTTATAACACAAACTCTCCCCTGGCTAGATAAGAGGAAATCAAAGAGTGTACCACTGTGCATGATAACTCCAGTTAATGGATTTAGAATTTGTTTGACCTCCAGAGAAGAAATAGTATCATTTCATGACTTCTGCTAAAGTTGAAAACAAGTTTTGGACAAAGTTTTCTAATTGTGTTATTCCCATTGTGGAAATTACAGCTCACATGAGGAGCAAATCAATTATCCCTCTTGAAAGTTTTCTAGAATAATCTATGTTTATTTTATTTTGAAGGCTTCTGGCCAAAATATTAAATGAAACATGATTTACTGGAGGGCTGATAGTTTTAAATATCTGGAAATCTCCAACAATTTGGAGTTAAGCTAGTGTGCAGTAAACAGGTATACGCCAGATATCCATGTAAGAAATAGTATCCTAATGGAGCACAGTTTGTATTGAGAGCATAAGTATAATTTATTATAATAAGGATGAATGAATTTTTGTTCCTTGAGATGCACAGATTCTTTGAGTAGAATCAACTATTTCTGTAAAGCAAACTGAAGTGCCTCTGAAGAGAACAAAATGACTATCATAGCCAAGCTATCCCCCCAATATGTGAGCCTATTTCTGATTGACTAAGCCTTGATGATAGGATTGTAATGACCTCCACATTTTGCTGACATGAGGTCAAAGTTTAATTTTTATAAGACTGAAGTTTGGAATTAGTGGTGTGAGGGAGAGTCAAGTACTGAAGGGGCTTGTTAAAAGGAAGTTGTCTTTTGAAAGATTTAAAGGAAAAGCTATTAAATTTTTGTCAGGAGAGTCAGGTGAAAGGAGACAGGGCCAGCAACCTGTTAGATTTAGATCAGCAGCTATCATATGGGGAAAATATATGAGTTTTTCTTTCTCTTAAATGATTGGAGACCATAAGAGTCAGAAATAATAGGATACAGATAAGGGAGATCATCTTAGTGTTTTCATTAATTAATCTATCAAAGTGGATTAATAGGCCAGATTAGTAGTAGAGTAAAGAGAAAGGAAAGAGTGTTGAAGTATCAGAAAAGTAATACTATTCCACTGTTTTGGACCAGGGAAAAGAGGGAAGCTGTCCCTCTCTGAAGTCAGTAGGTTCCAGGGGATTTCTAATAATCCTGTTTAGATTTCTAGATAGAATGGACGTTCAGTAGTCAGGAAGAAGGAATGTAGGTATTTTGAGCTGGAAATATGAATGTAAGAATCTGCACCTTAAAGTTTTAATTCTGTGTCAGTTGTTAACAGTATCTGGTAAGGCCCTTTTCATCAAGCCTCTAGGGCAGTTTTTTTCTGGTGTCTTTTCCAAAAGATTACCTCTCAAGGTTGAAGATCATGTAGAGGCTTATTTTCATGCAAGTTTTGGAAATGGAGCTCATACTTGTTGATGATAAAGCTGGAGGTATCACATGAGTCCCTTGAAGTAATTAATCACATCTGCTTGCAATATAAAATTCATGGGGTGGCCTATTGTTATTTTATAAGGCGATAACCTGCAGATCCCAGAGGGGGTTGATCTTCTATACATTAAAGGTAAGGGCAATACTTTAGGATGTGAGATTTCAAGGATTTCTGAGAATGTCTTGAATTTTAGTTTTAGAATTCTGTTAGTCCTCTATTTTTCCTAATGACGGTGGATGAAAAAGCTGGTGACTATTCTGGGTAAAAGTTAAAATTTTACAGATTTTCTTGATAACAGTTCTGTAAAATGAATATCTCTGATGTAGATAAATGGGAACTCCCTGCGTAGGAAAAAGGAAATCAAGCAGATTTGTTGGGGTTGGGGATCTGTTCACAGGGCTGTAGCTCTCCAGTAAGGAAAAGCTTTAACCCACCCTAAGAATAAACAAAAAACAACTGCAATATATTCATAACTTATTGCAGAAAGCATTTGTATGAAATCCATTTAGAGGTGTTTAAAGGGCCTTTGAGGCTTTGGTTTCTGTCCATGTCCCACCTTTCCAGTTTTGCCAGGATTGAGTTGTTGGCATGTAGGACACATTTTGGGTCTTCCTTGGCAATAACTCTAACATTGCCGCACCAATGATGGTTTAATGTTGTTGCCAGTTTATCTCTCCTATTATAAGTAATGACATGCAGCATTTTTTACTAAATTCCATTTTAAATTATTTGATGCTATCAGTTGGCCATCCTGAGAGTGCCAATTATTATCTTTGTGCAAAGAGCATCCCAACTTTTCTCATTTCGTTTTCTCTAAATCAGGGACTTGTCTCTGACCATTAATATACAACCGCGGCATGTGGGATCCTCCCAGACCAGGGCGCGAACCCGGTTCCCCTGCATCGGCAGGCGGATGCGCAACCACTGCGCCACCAGGGAAGCCCAATATACAACCTCTTTGAATTTTTCCAAGGTCTCTCTTTTCTGTGTGATTACAGGAGCAATTATCTTGGTTAATGCTACTTGTTTAGCATAGTGGTCCTCTGAAGCATTACCATAAGATTCTGAGTCTTTGTACTTTGAGTGGCCTTTTATTTATTATAGCAAAGGTAACAACAAAGCATCTAGAATTTCTTCAAATTGTCATCCTTTTTTTTCCTTAGTTTTTTATCAAGGTTAAAAACCTCTTTGTTACCAAATCATCCCAAATTGGTGGACTACCCCAAAAGCACATCTGCTATCAATATAAATATTTGCTTTTACTTTCTTCTAGCTGACAGGTTTGGGTAAGGGCAATTATTTAATCATCTAAGATGATTTAATTTCTGGGAGCAGTCTATATTTTGAGTGACTTTAGGTGTGTGATGACATTTTAAAAACTGAACAAATGAGACTAAGTCAGTGCTATCCAAGGGAATCTCTAATAGAATGATTTAAGACTATGCTCTAAGCACTGAGAGTTAACAGAATAATTTGGTGACAAAAAGGAACCTCTACTAATTTGGGCATTTTAGAGGAAAAATCCAAATTATAATTTTCTTCCTTTGATACATTATTTAACAAATTGTAGTAAAGGCTCTATGAATATAAATTTATTTATATGCATTTAGGCATACACTGGTATAAGAACAAATAAAGTAATAGTGTAAAGCTTTAAGTATAGCTTTAAATTTTAACTAATTAGTTGGTCTACTTAAAGTAATATATGTCATCTTAAATTTATCATTTGAATGATCTTTAATAACTTTTATACTAAACAGAAAATCACATCTCTTATTCTGTTCACATACCTCTAACTGCAATTACTGTACCTAGTACAATTGTTTACATTTATTAACATCTTTAATTAAAGTAAACAATTTGCTCTTTTTTCTCGAGACACAAAAAAACGTAGAGGACAGAAAGTTAAAAATCATCCAGTTACTTTTTCTATCTACATTTATCTTATATTGTTCAAAAAATTTGAGAGTCAAGAACAGATATATATACAATATTATCTAAAACCATTTGCATATTTTGTTAATCTACTGACATTTTAAGAAATGGAGAAAAATAAAATTTAAGTTTAGTAACAAGCGTTTTTGTATTTTTTTCTTTTTAGAAACTGTTCAAGCATTTAGAGATTATTTACTAATTAACTTAGTAAAGTTAATTAATCTAGAAATTACAGTTTAGTTAATGCATTAAATCTTTATTAATTGTAGCTTTTAAAAATTAAACCCTTTAAATGACATCCATTACAATTATTTTTAGTTAAATACAATTTTATAAATATAATTTTTAATTTAAAAGAAGTTATGGAAATAATGAAATATTATTTAACTCATAAAACTAGGTGCAGGCTATTTAGGAAGTTTAAATCATGAGAAATTTAACCTTGGTTCTTAACAAACCAAAATATTATGGTAACACTTTAGTTTTGGTAAACTAATTGTTGATAGCAGAATCATGTGAAAGCTTATCTTATATCTTGAAATTGAAGCCTCTTCATATTACTTAATATCTATAGTTAAAATAGTTATTATATAAAAATATACTTTTTATTGTCCACAAAAAAGCATAATCGTTTTGTTAATATTTTTTCTTTCCTTTGACAAGTTTTACTGCTTATCTGAACTAAATATTCCTAGAGTATGTACATAACAATTAAATAATTTTTAATCAGTTAATTTTTAAAGTCTCATAAGAGAGGGAAAGAGGAGAGAAAATGATACAGAAAAATGAGGAGGAGCAGATTTAGACAAACAGTTATATTTTATCTGTAAAGTAAGAGAAGAAAGTTTAGATGTAGAAAAATATATTTTTGACATATACACATAATAGAGAATCATACAAATTTTGTTATAATTTGAGTTCTTGATAATTTTATCAAGTTATATAACTAAAAAACCTGCACTTATTAACCCCCAACATATGGAAATGAAGGAGATATTTCCCCTGCTAAACAAAATGACCTATCTTTTAGACAAACACATTTCTTATGAATTTTTTTATTTCTGGTATGTAAGTTTTCTTTAAAATGTTAAGCCGAATGTTCAAGTTCATGTAACAGGATGACTTTCCAGTCAAATTTTTGTTTACATATCGTATCTGCAATTTTAGTCTTTAAATAATCAACAAAAAAGTGGAAAAAACATTAGGAATGTCAACATCAGAAGCTAATCCTAAGTACAGAGTAGGAGACAGCCTCTCATATTTTGCAATAGCTTTAGCTAAATAATATTTTAGGGAAGAAATTTTTGAGTCTGAATTGCATTTAGAAGCCCCTTCATACCAATTAAAGAAAGTAGACTATTGGACAGTCAGAGTTTGGTTTCCTTTTTGTTTTAAGGCATCTTTCAAAGAACATTTGTCCATATCAAATTTCTCCCAAAGTGACCACTGTAATTCCAAATTTTCCTTGGTGAGATTGTGCCAGATTGCAAGATATGCATATTAACATTCTAGTTAGAAAACAAAGGAAGCAGATGTTTGGCCTGAAGGAGGTGCAGTTTTAGATGGAAAAGGCTCCACAAGAACTACACCATGTCCATAAGAAGGTACTTGTATGACCTGTGTATCCAGAGCTTGGTCAATGACCAGTAGTCATTGATCAAGGGCTGGACAAAATGTCCTGATTTTGGACAGACTGAACCAAATACCAGAAGTTCTCAAGGACACAAAAACAAGACTGAAAAAGTCCTTGTAAGGTTTCGAAATGGTGACCTGGGGTAAAGTTTGTCCAAAGGACACTGGTTTGAGAAAAAATTTTTTTCTGAACTTCTCAGCCCTAAGGCTAGCATGAGGACAGACTTATTGGACCAGTACTCCTCCTCTCCCTATAGACTTTTCCTCTTATAAGCAAGCAACAGTCAAGACACTAGACAAGAATACAGACAGAAAAGGGGGCATTAGACAAACAGATGTTAGATGCTAGAAAATATTTCACAAAAGAACAATACAAATCTAATCAATAACCAAAATCTCAAAAAGGGACTTATTCCTAGGAAAACAAAATAAACCCAATGTTGAAAGGCTTCAGTGAAATAGTGGGGCCCAATTTAGCATGGATTTATCACTCAGTCAACAGCATTTGGAACCTTGTTCTGATAGACACTAGTGATCTCAAATGTGCAGATTGTTATATATCAATACTAAAAGTCTCAGTCCAAGGGAATGAGTATCTCAGGGAAATCTTTATTGGTGCCTCAAATTCTGTCAATGCACTTCAACCAAAGACCACCAGGGACACCTTGTAGTTAAACAAGTTGGGTTTGTTACTCATTTCAGCAAGAGAGAACACACCATGTAGAACCATGGAGTATCTCTGTAAGAAGATCTTAGAAAGAAACTATTATAAGATTTGGGCTTTTTGTGTGATTTTGAAGAGGGTCAAAGAAAGTGGAGGTTTGCTTTAAATGTTATTGAAAATATGGGGGGCAATTTTATGATTGGGTATGTTATAGGTGACACAGTCACCTTGATTTTATCTCAGACAAAATTATGACAGAGCCTTGTTTTGCTTCATTTTGCCTTGATCTCAGAGTAATCTTGTCTGGGATGGTATCCTATAAGATTGTTTATATCCAACAGGAGAGCAAAATGGCCTGGCTGTGAGTGTCTGACCAGCTTGTAATAATATTGAGGTTGAATTGTGAATACGAGATCAGTTATGGACATCAGGGGCGGTTTCTTTCTTGATCAGTGTCAAGTATTATTCAATGCGCTGGCACACAGAGGTTAAAGAAAAACAAATAAAAACACCCAGAAGTTCCCATTTTCATGGACCCCAAATTCTAGTGGTGGAGATAGGGAGAAAAATAATGCTGGGTAAGGAGAAGAGAGAATGATAAGGTTGGGGTACTATGTTAAACAAGGTAGTCAAGGATGGCCTATTTGACAAGGCTACATTTGAGCAGAGATGTGAAGAAATTGATAGAGTGAGACATGTATATTAAAGATGATTCCAGGCAGAAGGAACCTGGGATGATCTAGGCAAAGGCTCTGGGGAGGACACACACGTGGTGAGGAGGAGAAAGCATGCCAGTGTGGTTGGAGCACAGTGAGGGGGAAAATAGTAAGAGATGAGGTCAAAGAGTTTCTATGGACATTTTAAAGACTTTGGCTTTTCTCCTCAATGAGTTTAGAAGCCATTCACTTTTCTGAGCAGAGGAGTGACGTGACTTTTGTGTGTAAAGGAATGGAAGGCACTTGATTTTGTTTATAGGCTGAGGGAAAGGAATAAGTGGAGAGAAAGTCTGGGGATAAAGGAGAGATGGAGAGAATGAGAGAGAGGAGCTGTGAAATTTTCAGAGATGCTTTTTTTTCTAGCTGAGGATGTTCATTTATATTCCTAGTTTATTGAGTGTTTCTACCATGATAAGGTGACATTTGACATTTTTGTCAAATGTTTTATCTGTATATATGGAGATTATAATGTGGTTTTTGTTTATTATTCTATTGGTATGGTATATTACATTAATTGATTTTGGGGGGATGTTGAACCAACCTTCCATTCCTGAGATAAATCCCATTTGGTCATTTTGTATAGGTTTTTAATGTTTCTGGATTTGGATTGTTAGTATTTCTGCATTTATATTTGAAGGATATAGTGATCTTAGTTTTCTTATCTTGTGATGTGTTTGCTTTTGGTATCAGGGTACTGCTGGCCTCACAGAATTAGTTGGAAAATGTTCCCAGCACATCTATTTTCTGGAAATTTATATGTATTATTTTTTCAACTTTTGATAGAACTGAATGGTTAAGGTATCTGGGCCTGGGCTTTCCTTTGTAGGTAATATTTTGATTACCAGTTCAATCTCTTTACTTGTTATAGGTCTATTCATGATTTCTATCTCTTCTTGAATGAATGTTGCTAGTTTGTGTCTTCTTAAGAATTTATCCATTTCATTTGTTTTCTAATTTATCGGCACACAATTTTTCATAGCATTCCTACTTTTAATTTATGTAAGACCATTAGTAACCTCTCTTTCATATCTGGTTCCAGTAATTTGAGTCTTCTCACTTTTTGGGGGGTCAATTTAACTAAAGTTTTGTCAATTTTGTTGATTTTTTTTCAAAGAAACAGATTTTGATTCCATTAATTTTCTCTCTTATTTTTGCATGTTCTATTTCACAAATTTCTTTTTTAATCTGTATTATTTGGTCCATCTTGCTTTAGGTTTAATTTTTACCATTATTGTTCCAGTGTCTTATTGTGGAAAATTAGGTTATTGATTTGAAATCATTTTTCTTTCTTAATATAGGCATTTACAGCTATAAATTTCCCTCAGATAGTTTATGGTATTATTCAAGTCTTCTATTCACTTGTTGATCTTCTGCCTAGTTGTTCTATCCATTACTGAAAGTGAAGTATTGAAGTCTCCAACTATTATTGTTGAATTGTATATTTTTCACTTCATTTCTATCAGTTTTTGCTACATGCATTTTAGTGTTCTACTATTAGATGCAAGTATACTTATAATTGTTATATATTCTTGATGGATTAACACTTTTATCATTATAAAATGTCCCCCTTTATGTCTTTAACACTTTGTTGTTTTTTTTTCTTTTTTTCGTGTCCCCTGCATCAACAGGCAGACTCTCAACCACTGCACCACCAGGGAAGCCCTAACACTTTGTTTTAAAGTCTGTTTTGTCTGATATTAGTGTAGTCACTTCAGTTTTCTTGTGGTTGTTGTTTGTGTGATATTTCTTTTTCCATTCTTTGACCTTCACTATATTTCATTTTTAAATCTGTAGTATTTCTCCTGTAGAATGCATATAGTTGGATCTTTTCTTAATCCATTCTAATAATTTTAGTATTTTGAATGGATTATTTAATCCATTCACATTTAATACTATTATTAATATACCTGGATTTACATCTACCATTTTACTTGTTGTTTCTATGTGTCACATATCTTTTTTTTCTTTCTCTATTCCTCCTTTACTGCTTTCTTTTGAATTAAGTGAATATTTTCTAATGTATCATTTTAACTTCTTTAATGATATTTTTATTATATATTTTTGAATTATTTCCCTAGTGGTTACTGTAGAGCTTAACATATACATTTATACTGATCAGAATCAGCTTCAGATTTTCTTCATTCCAGTGTGATATAGAAATATACATATATATCTCTCTTCCCCATTCTCCCTCTTTTATGGTATTATTGTAATACATATCACATCTATAAATGTTGCAAATTCAATAATACATTGTAAAAATTATTACTTTTTATAATTTTATGTCTTTTAAAGAAATTGAAAGAAGAAAGGAGAATAAGAATATATTTTTATCTTTTTTATGTTAACCTTCTTATTTATTATTTTTGGTTCCCTTCATTTATTCTTTGGTGTTTGAGTTGACATATAGACTCATTTAATTAGCAAAATACACCTTTTTCTCCACACCCAACCTTCTTTGTGCTGCAATTGGCAAATATGTTACATTTCTTCATGTTTTAGGCCCCCAAAATACATTATATACATATTATTTTATACAATTTTTTCCTAAATCAGGAAAGGAAAGAAAGAGGAAATGACATGTATTTATACTATCTTTTTTAATTACAAAGTTTCCTTTACTAGTGCTTTTCATTTTTTTTATGTGAATTTGAATTACTATCTGGGGTCACTCACTTTCAGACTAAAGAACTTGCTTCAGTAATTTTTGAAAGCCAGATTGTTAGAAACAAATTCTCAGTTTTTGTTTATCTGGGAATGCCTTTATTTTGCCTTCAGTTTGAAAGAGTAGTTTTGCTGGGGTAGGTTTCTTGACTGACTTTTTTTTTCCCCTTTTGTACTTTGAATGTGTTATACCACTGCATTTTGGCTTCTATTGATTTTGACGAGAAGTCAGCTGCTAACCTTACTGAGATTCCCTACACATCCAGGAAGCTCAACTATTCCATGTAGGATAAACATAAAGATACCCACAAATAGACACATCATATTAAAAATGCTGAAAGCAAAAACCAAGAAGAGAATCTTAAGAGCAGCAAGAGAAAAATGTATCTTATAGTGAAGTCTTCTTTTATACATGGATATCCAGCTTTCACATGTACAAGGGATGCTCAGTTAAACTCATCAAATTCATTCTTATTTTAGGTATTACATTTTGCAGTTTTAAGATTTCCTTGTGACTCTTTTTATGAATTTCAAATATCTGAGGAAATTCTCCTTTTATCTATTTTATTCACCTACTCCTCTCTTTTTTTGAACTTAATAATTGTAATCATTTTAGTGTTCTTGTCAGTTAACTCTAATACTTGGACCATCTTTGGGCATATTTTAAATGTCTATTCTCTCCACTTTTAGTCATGTGGTCCTTTGTTTTACCTCAACACAATTCTTTTATAGTGAATACTAGATATGGTATAAAATATTGTTGAAATTCAAGTTGGGATTATCTTCCTTTAGAAAAGCTTCAGCCTTCACTCTACTGGGTAGATAGATAGCATTGTGGCTGATGACCTTAATCCAATCAAAAACTCTGCTATGTTACCTATGGGTTGCACTTCTCTTGGTAAGGCTCAGTATTCATTGGGTTTGTTGCAGGACTTCAAGGGCTTTCAACTCAGTGCCTGGTATAATTTGTATGGCCACTCTTCTAGTGGATCCTTAACTATAATTTTTGATTAATGTTAGTGCCATAACTCAGTGCTTTACTTTTTATGATATCATAGGATTTTGCCTCCTGCCCCAAGTATCCCTAGTATTTATAAGTTATATGAGGGGATACAGGCCATACATTTGAGGTCTCTCAGCCTCCACCAAAAACTCTGCTAGTTTCTACATCCCCCAGCAGCAGCCCACACTACTGACAATACTGGATTGCCAGCTTTTTACCCATGCCCAGAATAAGCAAATACTACCAAGGTAAAAGTGGCTATAGAATTTTGCTCACCTCTTTAAGGTAATATTATCTCTGTATTTTTATCCCCCCCTAGTTCTTGTTGCCTTAATAGTTCTCTGTTGCATTCAAATAGAATTTTTTTTAAATCCAGCTTTTCTGGTCATTCTAGATAGAAGTACTAGATTCTATGGTCTGCTGTATGCAGCTATGAATATGACCCAGTGTCTTCTCCATTCTTTTCTCTAAATCTTTTCTTTACTGCTAACTTTTGCTCCCTAATATACTCTACTCTCTCCTACCTTTGGCTTGCAGTTAGCTTGTCATAACCCTTCATGGTTCATTCAGGCTTTCTTCATCATGATCTTTCAGCTTTAGTTCCTGTTGCTAACTGATTTCTTCTCTTGGGACATCCTAATTCAAATTCCTGTGAGAGAACTTAGTTGGCTTAGGTCATTTTTTGATGCCAGATTACATCTGTAATGCCTCATCTTTGGCTAGCCTATGTATAGATTGTCTTCCCTTAGTTAGGTGGCCACCTCGGTTCAATTAGTTATGGCTTAGGTGGGGAGGGGGCACATTTTGGGATCCAAAGCATGGATACCTAATAGGACCTTGGAAGGTCATCTTCCCTTAGAAAACACTATGTGTGTGTGTGACAGATATCACAATTGGCATGTCTAGGGCAGAGCCCTAGCCTGCCAGTTTATTCTAGATCCCAATATCCAGAGAAAAGGAAACACAGTAGCTTTCCTTTTGAAATGTCCTGATACCAAGAATACAGGGCATCTGCCATGTCAGCAAGAGGATCTAGTGCAGGGATGTTGACAGCTGTGTGTAGGTTGGGCTAGATGTGGGAGAAGGGCTAGGAACTAAGCTGCCTTCTGTTGCTCTGAACTATCATATCACTAGTTTTGCCAAATACTAGTGCTCAGTCACCAGACTTGTGTGGGTGAGGAAAGTAGATAAATATGATTCATTTATTCATTCAACAAATACATACTAAGCACCTACTGTGTTCCAGGCACTGTTCAGGTGCTGGAAAACAGCAGTGAATAAAGCAGACGAAAATTCCCTATACTTATGGAGTCTATATTCCATTAAAAACTCCATAAGTATATATGGCGAATGAGAATATTAGCAATTATTGAGCACTCACTATGTGTTTGTTATCATTCTAAGCATTTACACATATTAATTTATTTGTCTCATATTGGATAGATACTAGTATTATCATTATAATTATTATCCCCATTTTAGAGTTAAAAACAACTAGTAAGCAGCAGGGTTGGAATTCATGGTCAGGCATGGTGACTGCAGATGCTCTGCCTTAAGCACAAGGCTCAACTGACTGAATCATAAATTACAATTGTCTGTACCTAGAAGTTCCCCAACTCTTGTCTGTGATGGAGAGGTAAATATGTATTTATTCACTCAGTCATTATTTGTCAAATGCTTTATAAGTTCTATTTCATTTGGTCCTCACAACAACCCATGAGTAATGTACTGTAATTCCAACTCTATAAACCTAGAAATGGAAGCTTAATGTCTGGCCCAAGTTCACGCAGCTAGTAAGTGACAGAATTTAGATTTGAACTGAAATTCTATTATTCAAAAGCCAATAATTCTCTTTTCACTACACAGTGCTACCTTCTATAGCTGTCATTTTACCTGAGAGATATTAGAAATTAAAACTTTCTGAATTGAATTGAAGCAGCAATTGGAATTGGCTGAGTTATCAGGAGGACAGGTAGGAAAGGGCCATGTGCTTACTACTCTGACAGCAAAAAGAATGGGATGTGTTGTGGAGTGGCTTTGCATCACCAATATGCACAGATATGCTTAAGCCATGTTTTTAGGCCAAAGAAGGGTGTATCTTTTGGTCTGTTCCTCTGGGGTCACAGGATGTAAGTAGGGAGGACACAAGGTATTCTGAATCACATTGACTGCCCTCAGCCACCAAGTTCCCTTTCTCTTCCTTCCCACAGGCCCTAAGTACTTGGCTTGATTTTCTCTCCTCTAAACTGCCCCTACCACTCTGTCCCTCAAGACACCACTCCCCACAGAGTTGGCAGTGTAGTGAGCCTTCCCCTCTTTTGCTGCTCTGCCGTAGAGAAGACCTTTGTGGTTGTAGGATTTTACAGTTATTCATTCCAAGTGTGTGGGTGGGTGGGTGGGAAACAGAGGGTCAGCATGGGAGAACATCATGAGGTGAGGAAAGAAGGAACACTGCAAGGAAATCAGAAGGAAACTATGCAAAGAGGGCCACAACTTCAAGAAACTAATTACCTTGTTTCAACTGGGAGCTCTGCTTTACTCTCCCTGACTCCTTTGCAATACTCATGGTGGCCTTTTTGTATTCTAGCCCTTTCTTTTTATATCTCTGAGGGAAAATTCATCAACCACCCTCCCATCACCCCATGCCTGCGGTTAAGGTCAACCTCTTTCTCCATGAAACAGAAGGAGAAAGGGTGATGGGAGAACTAGTATTTATTGAGAATATACCATGTTCTAGGTCATTTGATTCTTATATTAGAGGAAAATAAATCTCAAAGAACTAAACTTGCCTAATTTCCTATAGCTAGTAAGTGATATAGTCAGGATTTTAATCCAGGACTTTCTTACACTAAAGTCTCTACTGTCTTTCTAGTGTGCCACGGGGCCTCTCAGTATTTAGACCTACAAATACATACAGACTAGAAGAATGATTGTCAACTAGATGATAGAAATAGTCATCTTACATTTCTTCACATCTTGTGTGAGATATGAGCGACCTTGTTGCTCTTATTGGGAGAGTGAGGAGACAAGCTTCTGGTCCCTGGATGTAACTAAGGGTTATTGTCCTCAGAACTCAGCATTCACAAACCTGATTGGTGGGAAGGAAGTGGGTGGGTGCAATGAGCCAGGATCTGTTTAAGACCAGCCTCCTGGGGTAGAACAAGAGTTGCTGGACCCAGTCACAGATATTAAGTATAGAGAAGCTGTCAAGCGGTTAGCACTAGGGGAAGGAAGGCTCAAATACATATCAATGATACTTGTTCAACTTTGTTTTTCCCTTAATATTCACATTTTATATATGAGTAAACTGAGGCTCAGAGAAGTTGTCTCTCATAGGCATATGGCTTGTTAGTGGCAGAGACAGATTTTTAACTCAGCTCTTTCTGACTCTAGGGTTATATAGCCACTGCTATACTGTACTGGAGAATGTGAGGTAGGAAAGATTCAGAAGTCCAGTCAATTATACTGATCACTGGTCACTTTATAAGTGACCACACCCCGACATAACTTATCTAAAGTTAAACCCTTACAACCCAATCCATCTGAAAAGTATAAGGGAACTAGCCCGGCAGGAAATGTGGTTTCTTAGGTTGCAAAAATTGATTGCCACTGGTGAAGAGGGCCAGAGCAGGTGCTGGAGTTATCAAAATATGGAACCAAGTAAGAAGCAGTGGAGAGGAGGCACTACTAGGAATTGAATGATTCCTTAGAACAAAATGGGGTGCTTCTTTGCTTTATGACCTGGTAGGGGTATATGATGTATAGTTAGGTTGGCTCAGATTAAAGGGCTCAGGGAAAAAAGACACCTTCCCCTCCTACCCTTCACTCTCTCTCCATTCCTCTGGAGGATCATGTTTGGGGTGTCACTAAATTTGCCTACTAGGAACTTTAAACATTTGTCTTGGAGTTATTGAGTTGGTAATTGGCAGCTTCACTCTCCTACTCATATCCAATGAACTGGAGATTTAGTGCAGCCCAACGATGCTCACAGAAGTCCAGAAGTCCTTCTACAACATGGTCCAGTGTCTCATATTATATTTATGGGGCTGGGTGTGCCAATATGGAGTAAAAAGCAAAGTCCTTGTTGGGCTAGGCAAAGAAAGAAGTGATTGAAGATGGGATGAATCAGTTGGATATTTAGATCTGAGATCTACAGGATTGAGGACTTCTGAAAACTTTACGCAATCCTAAATAATGAATCTCCATGGTTGCATTGAAGAGGGAATTTTGGTTAAAAGAGAATAGACAGCTACCCTAGGCAAATTCTTCAGTGGGAAAATAGATGAATTCATTATTATGTCTGTAGGAGGTGTAGCAAATATTCATCACAGTGCATCTAGCTGTCAATTTCCATATGATGAGCTGTGGACAGGTGGAACAGGAAGTGGTAGGGATGAGTGTATGTGAAGAGAAATCACAAACACTAGGATATGTACTAAGAATTAGATCATTTTTTAGAAGAATAGAATGGTGCTGGCACAAGCAAATGGGAGTCTAAAGCAGGAACTATAAAGAAAAATTAGGATAAGGTTTCCACCACCATCAGGATGGCATCATGACCCTTGGCAGGTAGCAAGTTCATAATTAAGTTTTTCTTAACCTTCAAGTATGCCAGACGTTGCCAGTGCTGAGTGAATGAGACTCCACCAATAGTCCTCTTTGAACTCTAGTTAGGGATTTTAAAGGGTTGACTAGAAATCTTAATCTCCCAAATTTGTTAATAAAGAAGAGCAATGGGATGAAACTAAATTACATTTAATATAAATGTAAAGAACAACAGTTAAATTCAAATAATCATGATACACCATATCAACAAACTGGAGAAAAACCATATAATTATCTCAATAGATGCAGAGAAAGCTTTTGACAAAATTCAACACCCATTTATGATAAGAACCCTGCAGAAAGTAGCCATAGAGGGAAATTTCCTCAACATAATAAAGGCCATATATGACAAACCCACAGCCAACATCATCCTCAATGGTGAAAAAGTGAAACCATTTCCACTAAGATCAGGAACAAGACAAGGTTGCCCACTCTCACCACTATTATTCA
>NC_041234.1:45298042-45319061 GCF_002837175.3 Physeter macrocephalus | reverse complement strand
AAATTAAAGATGATACAAATAGATGGAGAGATATACCATGTTCTTGGATTGGAAGAATCAACATTGTGAAAATGACTCTACTATCCAAAGCAATCTACAAATTCAATGCAACCCCTATCAAACTACCACTGGCATTATTTACAAAACTAGAACAAAAAAATTCACAATTTGTATGGAAACACAAAAGACCCTGAATAGCCAAAGCAATCTTGAGAATGAAAAATGGAGCTGGATTCAATAAGTGGTGCTGGGAAAACTGGACAGCTACATGTGAAAGTATGAAATTAGAACACTCCCTAACACCATACACAAAAATAAACTCAAAATGGATTAAAGACCTAAATGTAAGGCCAGACACTATCAAACTCTTAGAGGAAAACATAGGCAGAACACTCTATGACATAAATCACAGCAAGATCCTTTTTGACCCACCTCCTAGAGAAATGGAAATAGAAACAAAAATAAACAAATGGGACCTAATGAAACTTAAAAGCTTTTGCACAGCAAAGGATACCATAAACATGACCAAAAGACAACCCCCAGAATGGCAGAAAATATTTGCAAATGAAGCAACTGACAAAGTATTAATATCCAAAATTTATAAGCAACACATGCAACTCAATAACAAAAAAAACAAACAACCCAATACAAAAATGGGCAGAAGACCTTAATAGACATCTCTCCAAAGAAGATATACTGATTGCCAACAAACACAGGAAAGAATGCTCAACATCATGAATCATTAGAGAAATGCAAGTCAAAACAACCTAAGTGTCCATCAACAGATGAATGGATAACAAAGATGTGGAACCTATATATAATGGAATATTACTCAGCCATAAAAAGAAACGAAATTGAGTTATTTATAGTGAGGTGGATGGACCTGGAGTCTGTCATACAGAGTGAAGTAAGTCAGAAGGAGAAAAACAAATACCGTATGCTAAGACATATATATGGAATCTAAGAAAAATAAATTTCATTAAGAGCCTAGGGGTAGCACGGGAATAAAACACAGGCCTACTAGAGCATGGACTTGAGCATATGGGGAGGGGGAAGGTTAAGCTGTGATGAAGTGAGAGAGTGGCATGGACATATATACACTACCAAATTTAAAATAGATATCTAGTGGGAAGTAGCCGCATGGCACAGGGAGATCAGCTAGGTGGTTTGTGACCACCTAGAGGGGTGGGATAGGGAGGGTGGGAAGGAGGGAGACGCAAGAGGGAAGAGATATGGGAACATATGTATATGTATAACTGATTCACTTTTTTATAAAGCAGAAACTAACACACCATTGTAAAGCAATTATACTCCAGTAAAGATGTTAAAAAAAATTCAAATAATCAATTGCTCAACGACCAAGATGGGTAAGACTTAGATTACTAGTAGCAGATTTGAAATAATCTTACGAGTTTTCTTTCACTATAGTTATAATTTCTTTAACTTATAAGTTCATTGAGTGTTCTGTGGGCAAGGTTGTCAAAAGGGCCAATGCCAACCTAAGCTGCATGAATAGAAAAATAGAATCTAGAGCCAGGGAGGAGATGGTTCACTTTCCTGTGCCCTGTGGCCTGCTAAGACCAGAGTAGAATATATGTTAAGTTCTGGGCTGTCCAAATTTCCCAATTAATTTGTGATTTCTTTTGAGGTAACAGGAATGCCAAAACCAAGTCAAAGGCAGAATAAAAATTTGTGTGGGAAAACCAAAGTCCAGAAAGCCAGAAGTGTTCCCAAACTGAAAGTATACATGAGAGACAAGGTTTGTAGCTGGAAAATCAGGGCTGGTAGGATAAAATCGTGCACAAAGGAGGTGGGTACATTGCCCATTGATGTTTTTATTGATTGACTGAGGCATAGCAAGTGGGTTGTTGAACCTACTTAACTCCAAAGCTCTAATAGTCACTAAGCTGGGTTGTTTTTTCAGGGAATATGTTGAAATACAAGTAAAAATGGGCAGGTAGAAATTCATAGTAAGGATAAAAGCAGAAAATAGAGCCCATAGATCCACTAAATTGAGAAAAAGGGAAGAGCCTGATGTAGGCACACATCACTGGCTTTGGGAGATATCCCAGGGGCTCCAGATCTAGCTGGAGGTTAGTATTTGGGGACTATATAGGAGCCCAGTGCCAACCATTGTGCCAGAAGATCCCAGCCTGAGAGGGGAACTTGGGAAACTGGGTAGGATTGAGCTTAAAGATGGATCTATCAGAGGCTTCAGATGTTAAGGATCTGGAAAGGTCTGCATTTATGCAGGGGTGGTGACGTCAGTTGTGAAGTTAACTCAATGCTCCTTTCTATACCTGTAAAAGGTGGATATTTGTAAACCCAACACAGACTATCAGGTCTCAAATGAGTGAGTGTCCTGAGCCTATTACTCTGGAAACACACACTCCCGGAGGTTGGGATCTTAGACCCAGGACATTTTGCATATATATTTTGGAATCCTGGGACAATTAGGAACCTGTCTGAGAGCATCTGGGGCCCAAAATAAGAATCTTCAGACTTTACCACCTCTGACCATTTGCATGGAATTGGGAAGTTAAGAGGAAATAAATACATCTGCCAAGGGCTTGTCCTGAATCCTCTGACTCATTCAGTTGCAAGGGAGATGAAAGTGTGTGTTTTGTGTGTATGTGGAGAGGAGGGCTTGTGTAGAACAGAGACCACAATGACAGAGAGATAATAACAATGATGACAACAAAGATATGTGCACACTTAGGCCTAATTTTGCCCTATAAAAGCAGGCTTGCATGGAATGGAGGAGAAAGATGAGACTACATAGAAATGCATATGACCTTTTTATGCATAGCAACAACTCCCACTAGTGAATATGACCCAATCAATGTCATAGGCTTCTTTCACTGATATTAGCATTACCTCCTCTTTGTGGAAGAGAGGGGGCAGAGGGATAAGACAAGGGTGGAAGCATTTCCTCTACATAAGTACTCTTATCTTCACTATTCAATGCTTGATCATACCAATGTTCAGAGACATTATGTAAGTTTCTAAGATAAGGGTTAATCGGCATAGTTAGTCATCAAACACAGGTCTGTGTTATTCTAGACCCCAAAGTCTTAAACATGATGCTATACTTCTTTCATTGGGTCTGAGGGTGTCAGATAGGAAAGGGAAGTCCTGAGAAATCCAGGGGCTGACCCAAGATTTGCAGTTAGATCAATAAGGGGAGGGGCAGAGATGGTTGTCAGAAAGACCATAAAACACTCAGAGGTACTAAGGGCTTTACATATGTTATTTCTAAGTTCCACTGCAACACAACAAAGTAGGTGTTAGTTAGGATAACTAACTCTTCTTGTGTGCCTAAGATTTATATGATTTTAGCTCTGAAATTCCTGTGTCCAGGAAACCCCTCAGTCTCAGGTAAACCAAGACTGTTTGTTATCCGGTTAGCCCACTTTACAAATGAAGACCATGAGTCTTATAGAGGTGAATAACTCGTTCAATGCCATGAAATTAGTAATGAACATAGAAAAGACTATCAACTCCAACAGCCAAATCTTTGGGATTCAATATGCTGTATCCATGCTGTCTCTCCAGTAGTTCAAGAAGGCTAAAGAGGTGGTCTGGTAGAGTTTGGAAGGCTTTGGCTTTGACATCATTTATTCATTTAGTAAACACTCATTAAACACCAATCATTATAAAAAGTTCTGGAAATGGCTTCAGGGGAGAGACAGACAGTAAAATGATTATAGTAAATTAAATAAAACATCACATAATGACTATATGGACAAGACACCCTAGCGACACAGAGGGAAAGTCTGTATTCTTCCTGGAGGGATCAGAAAAAGGCTTCTCAGAGGAAGTAATATTTGAAGTGAGTCTTGAATGATAACTAGGAACTTATCAGGAGGGTGATTCAGTCTTAGGGAATCCTAGAAAGAAGAGGCAATGGCAAAAAAGAACATGGACGTTTCTGGAATTTTCACAAAACTGAGAGCAGGGCGGGAAAGGAAGTGATAAGAGGAGAAATTGGAGATGTAGAAAAGGATAATTTATCCATTCCACAAATATTTACAGAGTATTTATTGTGTTCCACACACTATTGTGAGCACTAGTAATAGAGTAGTGAGCAAGACAGGCAAAGTCCTTAATCTCATGGAGCTTATAGTCTACTGTAAGAAGATAAACAATAAACAAACAAGAAAATAACAGATAGTTATGAGTGCTGTGCAAAGAATAAGATTAGGTGATATGATAGACTGACTGGGTGGATCTTGACTTGAGTGGTCCAGGAAGGCCTCTCTGAGGAGATGACATTTAAGCTGAGACTTAAATCATGGGAAGAGACCAGGCATGAGACATTAAGAAGGAAGAGCATTCTGGGCAGAGGAAACTGCTTAGGGAAAACCCTAGGATGGGAATGAATTTGGTATGTTTGAGGAACAGCAAAGAGAGATAGTAGGGCAAAGTGTTAGCAGGGTGTAGGAGCAGATTATTTAGAGTATTATATGTCATTTTCTTTGAATAAGATACTTAATCCTTGGAGGTACTGAGCAGATGAATAACATGGTCTGATTTGGATTTTAAAAAGGCTACTATGGCTGTCATGTGGAGAATAGGCTGTAGGGAGGCAAGAGTGAAGCAGTTAGGAGGTTACTGTAACAGTCTAAGTGACAGATTATGGTGGCTCAGCCAAGTGTGGTAGCTGTAAATGTGGAGCAAAGTGTACAGATTCAAGATGTGTTTTAGAGGTCCTTGTAGACAGAATTTACTGATGGACAAAGAGAGTAAAGGAAACAGGAAAAGCAAGGATGAATCCAAGGGTTTGTCCTAAGCAACTGTGTGGTGTCATGAAGTGCCTCATGTTTCATGTTCAGTTTGCACTTCATTCTAAAGACAGTAGGAGTTTTGAAGATGTTTAAGAAGGGAAGCAATATGGTCAGATTTGTGTTATAGAAAGAATACTGCAACTAGGTGAAGAATGGATTGGAGAGGCAAGAGACAAGAAGCCAGGAGCTCTTGTCTGGCATATGTAATAGGCAATTGCAATAGTCCAGAAGATAAATTATGCGTCTGAATTAAGACAGTGGCTATGGGAATAGAGAGGAAGGGACGGATTGCATATCTCCTAGCCAAGTGGAAACCAGAGGACTTATCAACTAATGATAAGGGGCTGCTGAGTAAGGCAGAAATAGGTTTGAGTCCCAGATCCACCACTTACCAGTTGTGTGAATCTGTATTGTATAAATGATGAAGGAATAATTGTGATTTTAGGCAAACTTTACCTCTCTTGCCTTAGTTTTACACCTGTAAAGTAAGGCTATGCTACATCAATGTGTTGTCATGAGAATTAAAAGTCTATCTATGAACTGGAAAAAAAATGGAAAAAAGAAAATAAAGTGAGCCCCTTGTAGGCAGCATATAGTTGAAAAAAACTTTTTGTAATGCCACCTTTGTCCCCCATCTGTGAGCCTAATACATAGTAAGTACACATAAATGTCTCTATCCAATGGGAGTCAGGATTATGCAGACAACTTATGAGGAGCTCAGTGTCTATGGGACATATACCACAAGGGGAGGGGCAGGTTATGCCCTTGGGATGATTATTTAATGACGATGAACTGGTCCTTAGATATGTCCCTTACCAACTTTTCATGCTGTTTCTTGACTGGGCTTTGCAGAAATCCTCATCTAGTAAATTTATCCTTTGGATAAGCCAACCACAAATGTGCTCATTTTTCTGAGGTGGTTATAGAGAACTTCTACTACCTAATCAAAACATGTTAGGATTAGATTGGCCCTAAAAACTCTTTAGGTAAGTTGTTAAAAACGTTTTTTCCTGGTTAATCCCTTTGTTCCAAAGCAGTTTGAGTTGGAACCTCCTTATACTACAGATAACAGCAGAGTTGCTCTGGTTGAAGTGAAGTGTGATGGGCCCAAAGTACTGCAGATCACAGTTAGAAAACCATTTACTTAGAACTTGTTGCTAAATCGCTCTTCTCTATATATCATTTAAGGAAAGTAAGTTCCAGAGAAGTTAAGTGACTTAATTAGCTAAGATCAGACATCTAGAAAGTGATATAGTCAATTCTATTCATTTGCTCCTCTACCAGCTGACTAGTCCTCATTAATATAAAGCTTAGCTTGGCCCTCAGTTTAGCCGGCTGCCCCCCTGAGCCCCAGAGAGCAGATATCTGCTACTAGAAGATTGACTTTTAGGGGTTAGGAAAGATATGGAGGCTAAAGCATTGAGTAGGAAGGGAGAGATAGAATCTTAGCATCTGTTCTAATACTTGGGGATGGTCCTAGAAAGGAAGGAATCTCTATTCAAGACAAGAGCGTATTAACATATCTCTGTTGTGTGAGAGGGAGAGAGTGAGAGTGAGAGACAGGAGAGGAGAGGAGAGGAGAGGAGAGGAGAGGAGAGGAGAGAAGAAGGCAGGAGAGAGTTCAGACACAAGACTCTAAAATCCTGTCCTCAATCAGCCTATGAGGTCCCAGAAGAAAATTGCCTAGGGGGCAGTGTGAAAAAAAGGAAGACTTGATGACCAAATCTTACTGTTGAACTCTAGTCCTGTTGAGATGGGCTAGACCTTATAGAGCCAGGAGGGCTCTATTTTTTCTCTAGAGTAGGCAAGTCTATGTGGCCTCCCTGATAGTTCCCACGTGGCTTTCTGAAAGATAGGCAGAGCAATTGATCCTCCAAGTAGATGGCTATATGTTTTTTGAAAGAGGAAGCTGCAAAGCTGGAAGAGTCAAACTTGATGGGCACTTAAAGCAATATTTCTCAACAGCTGATCTGCAGATTCCCCTTAAAATGGTGGCATGTGTTTTAACTCTCTCACATTTTTTTGGATCCATGGGAGGTAATAGAAATTTCCCTAGATTAATAGGGAAACCAAAGCCTTGGATGATAGAACACTAGTCAACTGAAATATGTATCATATTTGGAGAGAAAGTCACTTTCACATTGGGTCAAAAAGAGACACAATAACATGGGTTACTTGGGACTCATGCAAAAACAAAACAAAACAAAAGAGTTGAAAATAATAACAATTATTAAGGTTTCCTGTAAGTGAAATACCAGAAAGGAAAGTGTGTGGGAACTATAGTCAAACACCTCTGAGATGATCCTTCAGCCTGTCATGACTCCCTAGCTGAAGTGGCCCATAATAAGGAATATGAGCGCTTAAAAATGGTGTAATTCAAAGACCTAGGACCACATGAATATTCCTAGGATATTTCAGGCACTGTACTAGGGGGAGGAGGCACTAACTGGCTAACACTGATAGGTAGACAGGGTATTATGCAGTATTTGACATTTTGCCTGTTCATAAGAAACACCTGGGAGGCCCTTTAAAGACCCTTTAAGGAATTCCTCCCTGGGGTTTCTGATAAAAGAAAACAGGGCTTAGGAATGTGCATCACAATAGGCATTTTGGGTGAAATACTATTGTAGGGAAAAGAGTTTGGGACTGGAAAGTGAGATAGACAGGGATCTCAGTTCTGGTTTCATTGCTAACTAGCTGCACATGTCTGAGTAAATAAATTTTCTGAGCTTCAGATTTCTCATCTGTAAAGTGGATGTAATTATAACTGCCTTTCCTACCTCACAGAGCTATTAGGAAGATATCATGCAATAATGTAAGTAAAAACCACTTTACTAGAATTGCTAGAATGAAATGATGATGATGATAATGATGATGACGATGACTATAACAGTGGAAAAGACGTCAATAGATCTGTAGCATAATTTGTGTAGGCTCACTAAGTGAGGGGTTTGTTGACAGCAGTGAGAGCCCGGATTGCAGACAAGTCATATTATCAAGGATCTATCTGACAGGAGTGGGTAAAAAACAGTTGGTAGTAGCCCTGGAGGGCATGACTAGACAGAATGGGGGTCATTCAGAGCAGAGTCTAGATTCAATAAGTAACTGGATTAAAAACTGTCAAAACCAAAGCAGGAAGGAAGACTAATCCCACCCCTCAACCTGCTTATTAAATTTTCCTCCCCAGCTCCAGAATTAGGTGAGGCAGGCAGGAGGAATTCATGACTTCAGCTAGAGGTGGCTGGGGGAGGGCAGAAGCTCACAGATATCAGGATTTGATATTCTTCAAAATATTCACGCTCTATGCTCTGACTCCATTTACTCTGGGAGTTTGATCTTGATTTACTTTCCCAAGTGTGTTTCCCTACTGAGAGGAGAATAAGCTGATATAAATTCTCATCTTGCTCAGGAGTGAGATATTGCTCATTGAAAATTAATAAATAGACTCTGGCTTATAAATTAGTCTCTGGTGGCTCAGTGAACATAAATCAATTCCTCGGGGTCCAACTCATCCCCAGGAAAGCTGTTGCAATGGTGTTTATGAATCTGTAAGTCTTAAATGGGATCTCTCAAGATGCAATGGGCTATCCAAAGGTAAACTATTGGGTGGGCGAAAAAGTGCCTTCGGTTTTTAAGTAAAAATAAAAGACACATTTTTCATTTTCACCAAGAACTTTATTGAACAATATATTCACCCTTTTGTTCCACTACCTTCTGCTACTTTTCAGGTAACTTCATAATTTTCCAGGAAATTGAATTTTTTTCCATTAAGAGAATTTTGTAAAGACCGAAATAAATGGAAATATGAAGGTGTAATATCTGGTAAGTATGGCAGATTAATCAGAACTTCCCAGCCAATCTGTAACAGTTTTTGCCTGGTCATCAAAGAAAGATGCAGTCTTGCGTTATCCTGATGGAAGACTATGCGTTTTCTGTTGACTAATTCTGGATGCTTTTCATCGAGTACTGCCTTCAGATGGTCAAATTGGGAGCAGTACTTGTTGGAATTAATCGTTTGGTTTTCCAGAAGGAGCTCATAATAGAGAACTCCCTTCCAATCCCACCATATACACAACATCACTTTCTTTGGATGAAGATCGGGCTTTGGTGTGGTTGGTGGTGGTTCATTTCACTTGCCCCATGATCTCTCCCATTCCACATTGTTCTAGAGTATCCACTTTTCATTGCCTGTCACAATTTGTCTTAAAACAAATTTAAAATTGCATGAGGAAATATGGTCAAGAAGAGGTTATTTTCGCTTAACTTATGTGGAACCCAAACATAAAAGTGATTCACATAACCAAGCTGGTGCAAATGATTTTCAGTGCTTGATTTGGATATTTTGAGGATGTTGGCTCTCTCCCACGTGGTATAACGTTGATTGTTCTCAATTATTGTTTCGATTTGATCGCTATCAACTTCAACTGGTCTACCTGACCATGGAGCATTGTCCAATGAGAAATCTCCAGCACGAAAAGTCACAAACCACTTTTGACACGTTCGGTCAGTCACGGCACCCTCTCCATACACTGCACAAATCTTTTTGTGTGTTTCAGTTGCATTTTTACCTTTCTTGAAATAATAAAGCATAATGTGCCAAAAATATTGTTTTTTCTTCCATCTTCAATATTAAAATGGCTACACAAAAATTCACCAACTTTGATAAGTCTTTTTAAATGCACACTGAAAATAAAATAAAATAAATGCACACTGATATGACAGCTGTCACATACAATCTAACAAAATTGTTTTGAGTGATGTTAAAGACAACTAAGTGCTACTAGAACCATCTTACAGAAAAAAACAGAATGAACATTTTGGCCCACCCAATAACTTAGGGTCAGTTCAACCATGGCTTGACCACCATAGTGTGCTCAGTGGTAGGCATGTCTCAAAAGCATCTAAGAAATTATATCAAACTAGAAGCATCATGAAAATTCACTTGGAAACTCATTTTAGTATCAATGGTGTGTACTCTTTGTGGGTATTGTTTGAAAACCATTGTACAGTGGAAAATAAGAATTGGTTTTGAGGGTAGACTATACCATGTTGTAACTATATGACCTTGGGCATAGCGTTTGTTTATAACCATAAATGTTTATTTTAAATTTACACAGTACTTCTTCCTGTGTGGAGGAATATGTTCCTAATAAATCAACCTTCTTGAAGTGACAACAATAAGCTCTGGGCCAAATGCAATAAAACAACAACACAAAGTCTCTGGGGAACAAACAAAAGCAATTATATTCTGTAGGGGAATCTAAACTTGGAGGAAGTGATCAAACGGGGTAGATTTCCCATTTTTATTACTTTGAACTGAGGGAAGCCAAAATTGTGGCACAGCACAGGATAGAGAAAATTCTTATGATGGACTGCTGTCTTTCTGGCTAGAAAGACCAGGGGAAGGAGCTCAGGGTATAGGGCTTCCAAAGACTGAGGGGGAACCCAAAAAGAAAAATCCAGAGAAGAATCCACATTCTGTGTAAAAACTCTGCCAAGTCACTGGCTGAACCATGCAGTTTGAAATCAGTCTTAACTGAGATCTTAGCTGCCTCTAACAACAGGAGTGACAGCTTGAAATTTGACTTTAACCAAATTTGAGTAATCCTCTGATAACTATTAGTAATAATTTGAGTCTAGCCAAGTTAATTGGTGGCTAAAATATTCAACACTACTAAGAGGCATATAAGAGAATCCAGAGCTCTACAATACAACATTTACCATGTCCAGGAAACAAGCCAATATTATTCTACTTATAAAGAGACAGAAAAGTATGGGCCATTCTCAGAAATAAAGGTGGCAATTCCAAGATCACCTGTATGTTAGAATTATCAGACAAGGACTTCAGAGCAGCTGTTAAAACTGTGTTTGGTGAGTTAAAGTAAATACAATGAATGAAAATGTAAGTGGTATTAGCAGAGATTAGAAATGTAAGATAAAACTAAATGATAATTTCAATGGAAAATCACAAATTTTGAAATAAGAGTTACTATGGAGTCAATAGCAAATGGAGATGATATAAGAAGAACTGAGTGAACTTGCAGACATATCAATAGGAATGGTCCAATCTGAAAAATAAGGAAAAAGAAATAAACAAATTTTAAAAATGAAGAGATTCTCAGTGACCTGTGGAACAGTACAAAATTTTAACAGATGGGAATGAGAGTACTAGAAAGAGAAGAAAGAGAAAATGGGACAGAAAAAGTTATTTGAAGAAAAAATGGCTGAGAACTTACAAAATTTGGCAAAGGAAATCAAGTTACAGATTCATTCACCACACCAGACCCCAAAGAAGATAAATATGAAGAAACCATGCTTAAATACATACAAGTCAAACTTCTAGAAATGAAAGATGAAAAGAAATCATGAAAGTAGCCAGTGCAAAATGACACCCTATATATGGGGGAACAATTCAAATCGTGATATACTTCCAACAGAATTCATGAAGGCCAGAAGAGAGTGGAGCAGTATCATTAAAGTGCTGAAAGAAAAGCTGTCAGTTTAGAGTTCTATATCCAGCAAAAATAACCTTCAAGGATGGAGGTACATAAAGATATTCTCAGATAAAAGAATTCTGAAATAATTAATTGCTAGACTACATAAAAGCTATATAGGATTCTTTAGGTTGTAGAAAAATCATGCTTGATGGAAACCCAGATCTTCCAGACTAAATGAAAAGCATCACAAGTATAAATAGGTGAATATCAAAAACTATTTTTTCTCTTAATTTTTTAAAATATATTAATTTCTTTAAAACACACCTTACTGTATATGTATGTGTAACATTGTCTGAAGTGTACAACTTATGTAATTATATACATATTTATATGTATTAAATATGGTATAAAAGATTGAGGATTGCTGTGGTGATGTATGTTTATGGTTCCAAGTTTTATATTTTCTGTGAGGTGGAAAAATATTAACTCCAAATACATGGTGAAAAGTTAGTTATGCATCTCACAGTCCTTAGGACAACCACTAAAAAATGCAAATAAGAATAGCTAAAAAGCCAATAGATAAAATAAAATGACTCTCTAAAAGATACTTACATTGAAAAAAATTCATGATTAAAAAAAACGACAGGAAAAGGAAATAGGACAAAAACTAGAAGAGACAAATAGGAAAAAAATAAGAATAAAATAATACACTTAAACCCAACAATTTCAATAATTGCATTAAATGTTGATAGGCTAAGTGCTCCAACTGAAAGATAACGATTATCAAAATGCATTAAAAAAAGCAAACCAAACTACAAGAGGCACACTATAAATGTAAAGACACAGAAATGTTGAAAGTAAATGGATGCAAATGGTTATACCAGGCAAATAATAAGCATATGAAGGCTGAAATTGCTATATTAATATTGATAAAATAGACTTCAGAATAAGAAATATTACCCTAAAAGATAGCTATTTCAAAAAGATAAAAGGGTCTATTCATCAGGAGTATATAACTATCATAAACATGAATACAATTAATAAGAAAGCCTCAAAGTACATAAAGCAAAAACTGACAGAGTTAATTGGACAAATAGGCAATCAAACGATTGTAGTAAGAGGTTTTAATACCCTTTTCTCAGAAATTTATAGTAAAAAGAAACAAAAAATCAGTAAAGACATAGAGGATCTGAACAACACTATCAAACACCTTGACACTTATATTTATATAATAGACTATGCACAATCTTCTGACTACATATTCTTTTCAAGTGCTCATTGTGCATTCACCAAGAGAGAAAATATACTACTGGTTCATAAAACAGTCTCTATAAATTGAAAGAGATTGAAATCATTTAGAGAATGTTCTCTGACCATAATAGTGTTAAGCTACAAATGTTATAAGATAGCTAGAAAAACAACACATAGTTAGAAATTAATCAACATACTTCTAAATAAAAAAGAAATCACAAAGAAAATTAGAATATAGCTTGAATAGAACGATGAAAATACTGTATATCAAAATGTGGGGGATGCAGCTAAAAGCAGTGCTTATATGGCAATTTATAACTTTATATGCTTAAATTGGAAAATAAAGAATGCCTGAAATTAATGAACTAAATCTTCATATTGAGAATCTAGAAAGAGAGAAACAAAGCAAGCCTAAACTTAGAGAAAGAAATGAAATAATAAAAATAAAGACAGAAATAAATAAAATACAATAAAGGCAAATGATAGAACAAATTAAGAAGGCCACTAGTTAGTTCCTTCAAAAATTCAACAAATTGCTAATACCCTAGCTAGACTAAACACGAAAAATGAATATCAGCAATGAAAGCAGGATTACCAATACATTTCTTACAAACACTAATATAAAATAATATTATGGGCAACTTTATTCAAAAAAATCAGCAATTTAGAGGAAATGAAGAAATGTATTTCTTAAAAACTCACCAAAATTGATATATTAAACACAAAATCTGAATAGTTTTATGTCTATTAAAGAAAGTTGATTTGCTTTGTAGTATAGTCTGAAGACAGGGAGCCTATTTCCTCCAGCTCCGTTTTTCATCCTCAAGATTGTTTGGCTATTCACGGTCTTCTGTGTTTCCATACAAATTGTGAAAATTTTTGTTCTACTTCTGTGAAAATGCCATGAGTAATTTGATAGGGATTTCATAAAATCTGTAGATTGCTCTGGGTAGTATAGTCATTTTTGCAATGTTGATTCTTCCAATTCAAGAACATGGTATATCTCTCCATCTGTTTGTATCATCTTTAATTTCTTTCATCAGTGTCTTATAGTTTTCTGCATACAGGTATTTTGTCTCCCTAGGTAGGTTTATTCCTAGGTATATTATTCTTTTTGTTGCAGTGGTAAAAGGGAGTGTTTTCTTAATTTCTATTTCAGAATTTTTATCATTAGTGTATAGGAATGGAAGAGATTTTTGAGCATTAATTTTGTATCCTGCCACTTTACCAAATTCATTGATTAGCTCTAGTAGTTTTCTGGTGGCATCCTTAGGATTTTCTATGTATAGTTTCACGTCATCTGCAAACAGTGACAGTCTTACTTCTTCTTTTCTGATTTGGAATATTTTTTATTTTTTTTCTTCTCTGATTGCTGAGGCTAAAACTTCCAAAACTATGTTGAATAATAGTAGTGAGAGTGGGCAACCTTGTCTTGCTCTTGATCTTAGAGGAAATGGTTTCAATTTTTCACCATTGAGAACGATGTTGGCTATGGGTTTGTCATATATGGCCTTTATTATGTTGAGGTAAGTTCCCTCTATGCCTAATTTGTGGAGGGTTTTTATCATAAATGGGTGTTGAATTTGGTCAAAAGTTTTTCTGCATCTATTGAGATAATCATATGGATTTTCTCCTTCAATTTGTTAATATGGTGTATCACATTGATTGATTTGCATATATTGAAGAATCTTTGCATTCCTGGGATAAACCCCACTTGATCATGGTGTATGATCCTTTTAATGTGTTGTTGGATTCTGTTTACTAATATTTTGTTGAGGATTTTTGAATCTATGTTCATCAGAGATATTGGCTTGTAGTTTTTTTTTTTTTGTGGCATCTTTGTCTAGTTTTGGTACCAGGGTGATAGTGGCCTCGTAGAATGAGTTTGGGAGTGTTCCTCCCTCTGCTATACTTTAGAAGAGTTTGAGAAGGATAGGTGTTAGCTCTTCTCTAAATGCTTGATACAATTGGCCTGTGAAGTCCTCTGGTCTTGGGCTTTTGTTTGTTGGAATATTTTAAATCACAGTCTCAATTTCAGTGCTTGTTATTGGTTTGTTTCTATTTTCTATTTCTTTCTGGTTCAATCTCAGAAGGTTGTACATTTCTAAGAATTTTTCCATTTCTTCCAGGTTGTCCCTTTTATTGTCATAGAGTTGCTTGTTGTAATCTCTCATGATCCTTTGTATTTCTGCAGTGTCAGTTGTTACTTCTCCTTTTTCATTTCTAATTCTATTGATTTGAGTCTTCTCCCTTTTTATCTTGATGAGTCTGGCTAATGGTTTTTCAATTTTGTTTATCTTCCCAAAGAACCACCTTTTAGTTTTATTGATCTTTATTATTGTTTCCTTCATTTATTTTTCATTTATTTTTGATCTGATCTTTATGATTTCTTTCCTTCTGCTAACTTTGGGGTTTTTTGTTCTTCTTTATGATTTCTTTCCTTCTGCTAACTTTGGGGTTTTTTGTTCTTATTTCTCTAATTGCTTTAAGTGTAAGGTGAGGAAGTTTATTTGAGATGTTTCTTGTTTCTTGAGGTAGGAGTGTATTGCTATAAACTTCCTTTTTAGAACTGCTTTTGCTGCACCCCATAGGTGTTGGGTCGTAGTGTTTCTTTTTTATTTTGTGGTATGCGGGCCTCCCTCCGCTGCGGCCTTTCCCATTGTGGAGCACAGGCTCCGGACGCGCAGGCTCAGCGGCCATGGCTCACGGGCCCAGCCGCTCCGCGGCATGTGGGATCCTCCCAGACCGGGGCGCGAACCCGGTTTCCCTGCATCGGCAGGCGGACACACAACCACTGCGCCACCAGGGAAGCCCTAGGGTCGTAGTGTTTTGTCATTTGTTTTTAGGTATTTTTTGATTTCCTCTTTGATTCCTTCCCTGATCTCTTGGTTATTTAGTAGTGTATTGTTTAGCCTCCATGTGTTTGTATTTTTTACAAGTATTTCCCTGTAATTGATATATAGTCTCATAGCATTGTGGTCAGGAAAGATACTTGATATGATTTCAATTTTCTTAAATTTACCAAGGCTTGATTTGTGGTCCAAAATATGATCTATCCTGGAGAGTGTTCCATGAGCACATGAGAAGAAAGTGTATCCTGTTGTTTTTGGATGGAATGTCCTATAAAAATAAATTCACTCCATCTTGTTTAATGTATCATTTAAAGCTTTTGTTTCCATATTTATTTTCATTTTGGATGATCTGTCCATTGGTGAAAGTGGGATGTTAAAGTCCCTTACTATTATTGTGTTACTGTCTATTTCCCCTTTTATGGCTGTTAGCATTTGTCATATGTATTGAAGTGCTCCTATGCTGGGTGCATCAATATTCACAACTGTTATATCTTCTTCATGGATTGACCCCTTGATCATTATGTAGTGTCCTCCCTTGTCTCTTGTAGCATTCTTTATTTTAAAGTCTATTTTATCTGATATGAGTATAGCTACTCCAGCTTTCTTTTGATTTCCATTTGCATGGAATATCTTTTTCAATCCCCTCACTCTCAGTCTGTATGTGTCCCTAGGTCTGAAGTGGGTCTCTTGTAGACAGCATATATATGGGTCTTGTTTTGGGTCCATTCAGCCAGTCTATGTCTTTTAGTGGGAGCATTTAATCTATTTACATTTAAGGTAGTTATTGGTATGTATGTTTCTATTACCATTTTCTTAATTGTTTTGGCTTTGTTATTGTAGGTCTTTTCCTTCTCTTGTGTTTCCTGCCTAGAGAAGTTCCTTCAGCATTTGTTTTCAAGGGGTTGGGTGGTGCTGAATTCTCTTAGCTTTTGCTTGTCTTTAAACGTTTTAATTTCTCCATTGAATTTGAATGAGATCCTTGCTGGGTAGAGTAATCTTGGTTGTAGGTTTTTTGCTTTATCACTTTAAATATCTCCTGCCACTCCCTTCAGAGTTTCTGCTGAAAAATCAGCTGTTAACCCTATGGGGATTCCCTCATATGCTATTTGTTGCTTTTCCCTTGCTGCTTCTAATAATTTTTTCTTTATATTTATTTTTTGATAGTTTGATTAATATGTGTCTTGGCCTGTTTTTCCTTGGATTTATCTTGTATGGGACTCTTTGCGCTTCCTGGACTTGATTGACTATTTCCTTTCCCATATTTGGGATGTTTTCAACTACAATCTCTTCAAATATTTTCTCAGTCCCTTTCTTTTTCTCTTCTTCTTTTGGGACCCCTATAATTCAAATGTTCATACGTTTAATGTTGTCCCAGATGTCTCTGAGGCTGTCCTCAATTCTTTTCATTATTTTATCGTTAGTCTGTTCTGTGGCAGTTATTTCCACTATTTTATTTTCTAGGTCACTTATCCGTTTTACTGCCTCATTTATTCTGCTATTGATTCCTTCTAGCGAATTTTTAATTTCATTTATTGTGTTGTTCATCATTGTTTCTTTGCTCTTTAGTCCTTCTAGGTACTTGCTAAACGTTTCTTGTATTTCTTCCATTCTATTACCACGATTTTGGATCACCTTTACTATCATTACTCTGAAGTGTTTTTCAGGTATACTGCCTATTTCCTCTTCATTTGTTTGTTCTGGTGGGTTTTTACCTTGGTCCATCATCTGTTGCATATTTCTCTGTCTTCCCAATTTGTTTAACTTACTGTGTTTGGTGTCTCCTTTTGGTGGGTGCAGGTTTGCAGTTCCCATTATTTTTGGTGTCTGCCCCCAGTAGGTAAGTTTGGTTCAGTGGGTTGTGTAGGCTTCCTGGTGGAGGATACTGGTGCCTGTTTTCTGGTGGATGAGGCTGGATCTTCTCTTTCTGGTGGGCAGGACCGTGTCCGGTGGTGTGTTTTAAAGTGACTGTGAACTTATTATGATTTTAGGCAGCCTCTCTGATAATGGATGGGGTTGTTTTCCTGTCTTGCTATTTTTTGGCATAGGGTGTCCAGTGCTAGATCTTGCTGGTCGTCGCATGTGCTGGGTCTTAATGTTGGGACAGAGATCTCTGGGAGAGCTCTCTCCAATTGATATTACATGGAACCATGAAGTCTCCGGTGGTCCAGTGTCCTGAAATAGGCTCTCCCACATCAGAGGCTTAGGACTGACAACCAGCCGGAGCACCAAGAACCTGTCAGCCACACAGCATAGATAACTGTGGTCAGAGTATACTACAAAGCTACAGTATACAAGACCATATGGTACTGGCATAAAAACAGAAATATAGATCAATGGAACAGGATAGAAAGCCCAAAGATCAACACATGCATATATGGTCACCTTATCTTTTACAAAGGAGGCAAGAATATACAGAGGAGAAAAGACAGCCTCTTCAATAAGTGGTGCTGGGAAAACTGGACAGGTGCATGTAAAAGAATGAAATTAGAACACTCCCAACACCATACACAAAAATAAACTCAAAATGAATAAAGACCTAAATGTAAGGCCAGACACTATAAAACTCTTAGAGAAAAAAGATAGGCAGAACACTCTATGGCATAAATCACAGCAATATCCTTTTTGACCCACCTCCTAGATAAATGGAAATAAAAACAAAAATAAGAAATGGGACCTAAAGAAACTTAAAGGCTCTTGCACAGCAAAGGAAACCATAAACAAGACCAAAAGACAACCCTCAGAATAGGAGAAAATATTTGCAAATGAAACAATTGACAAAGGATTAATCTCTAAAATATACAAGCAGCTTATGCAGCTCAATATCAAAGAAAGCAACAGCCCAATACAAAAATGTGCAGAAGACCTAAATAAACATTTCTCCAAAGAAGATATACAGATTGCTGACAAACACATGAAAGGATGCTCAACGTCACTAATCGTTAGAGAAATACAAATCAAAACTACAATGAGGTATCACCTCACCCTGGTCAGAATGGCGTCATCACAAAATCTACAAACAATTAATGCTGGAGAGGGTGTGGAGAAAAAGGAGCCCTCTTGCACTGTTGGTGGGAATGTAAATTGATACAGCCACTATGGAGAACAGTATCAGGCTCCTTAAAAAACTAAAAGTAGAGCTACCATATGACCCAGCAATCCCACTACTGGGAATATACACTGAGAATACCATAATTCAAAAAGAGTCATGTACCACATTGTTCATTGCAGCTCTATATACAATAGCCAGGACATAGAAGCAACCTAAATGTCCATCGACAGATGAATGGATAAAGAAGATGTGGCACGTATATACAGTGGAATATTACTCAGCCATAAAAAGAAACAAAACTGAGTTATTTGTAGTGAGGTGGATGGACCTAGAATCTGTCATACAGAGTGAAATGTCAGAAAGAGAAAAACAAATACCGTATCCTTACATATATATATGGAATCTAAAGAAAAATAAACAAGGGGTTCTGAAGAACCTAGGGGCAGGACAGGAATAAAGATGCAGACGTAACGAATGGACTTGAGGACATGGGGAGGGGGAAGGGTAAGCTGAGACAATGTGAGAGAATGGCATAGACATATATACACTACCAAATGTAAAATAGATAGCTAGCGGGAAGCAGCCGCATAGCACAGGGAGATCAGCTCAGCATTGTGTGACCACCTAGAGGTGTGGGATAGGGAGGTTGGGAGGGAGACACAAGAGAGAGGGGATATGGAGACATATGTATACGTATAGTTGATTCACTTTGTTATACAGCAGCAACTAACACACAATTTAAAGCAATTATACTCCAATAAAGATGTTTTAAAAAAGTGGATTTATCATAAAAACTCATTCATAAGGAAAAGTTACAAGACCATTCATATATTTTCACTGTTGAATTCTATCAAACATATAAGGAATAAATAATACCAATTTATTACAGAAAACTTTTCAGACAATAGAAGATGAAGAAAGATTTCCCAACTCATTTTATGAGCCCACTTTAACCCCAATAAGAAAGGTGATAAAGACCTTAAAAAAAGAAAAAAAGAGGAGGAGAGGGGGAGGGGGAGGAAAGAAGGGGATGGTGCGAGGAAAGGTGGAAAGGAGGGGAAAAGGGAAATTACAGATCAATAAAACTTGTGAACATAGATCCAAACATTCTTAACAAAAAATTAGCAAATCAAGTCCAACAGTATACACAATGGCAATACACCATGACCAAGTGGGGCTTATCCCTGGAATACAAGGTTGACTTTGCATTTTAAAATTCAATGTAATTCACTATATTTATAGAATAATGAGACAAAACATAAAAAATCATTTTAATAGATAGAGAAATAGCATTTGACAAAATTCAAGACCCATTCATGATTAAAGTCCCTCAGAAAAATAGGAATAGATGTAACTTCATTCTGAGGGAACTATTAGTGAAACTACAGCTTAGATTATTCATAATGATGAAATACTGAGGACTTCTCTCTTGATATCAGAAAAAAAAATAATTCCCACTCTCACCACTTTTCTACAAGATTGTATTGGAGGTCCTACTCATCATAATAGTGCAGTGGAAAAAAGGCATAAACTTTAAAAAGGAAGAAGTAAATCTTTCTCTGTTTGCAGATGACATAATGCTTACATAGAAAATCCTAAATAATCTACAATTAGAAAAGCCTAGTACAACTCATAAGATTTAGCCCTGTCACAGGAAAAAAATGATAATATGCAAAAATCAATCACATTTTCATATAACTGTGTTAAACAATTTGAAAATGAATTATTTTAAAAAGATAAAATTTAAAATGGCACCAAAACTACAATACATTTTGGACTTAATTGAACAGAGGCGGTTCATGAACTCTTACTAAAACTATGCAAAGTTGATGATAGTAATAAATGAAGAACTAAATAAATGTGGAGATGTACTATTTTATGAATTGAAAGCCTCAGTATTATTAATATGTTAATTCTTGCCATATAGATTCAACATAATTTTTTTCTCTTTTTTTAACATCTTTATTGGAGTATAATTGTTTTACAATGGTGTGTCAATTTCTGCTTTATAACAAAGTGAAACAGTTATACATGTACACATGTTCCCATATCTCTTCCCTCTTGCATCTCCCTCCCTCCCACCCTCCCTCTCCACCCCTCTAAATGGTCACAAAGCACCGAGCTGATCTCCCTGTGCTATGCAGTTGCATCATCCTCAATGGTGAAAAACTGAAATAATTTCCTATAAGATCAAGAAGAAGACAAGGTTGCCCACTCTCACCACTCTTATTCAACATAGTTTTGGAAGTTTTAGCCACAACAATCAGAGAAGAAAAAGAAATAAAAGGAATCCAAAGCAGAAAAGAAGAAGTAAAGTCGTCACTGTTTGCAGATGATATGATACTATACATAGAGAATCCTAAAGATGCTACCAGAAAGCTACTAGAGCTAAGCAATCTACACATTCAATGTAATCCCTATCAAACTACCACTGGCATTTTTCACAGAACTAGAACAAAAAAATTCACAATTTGTATGGAAACACAAAAGACCCCGAATAGCCAAAGCAATCTTGAGAACGAAAAAGGGAGCTGGAGGAATCAGGTTCCCTGACTTCAGACTATACTCCAAAGCTAGAGTAATCAAGACGGTATGGTACTGGCACAAAAACAGAAATATAGATCAATGGAACAAGATAGAAAG
>NC_041234.1:45290198-45297603 GCF_002837175.3 Physeter macrocephalus | reverse complement strand
GACCAAAAGACAACCCTCAGAATGGGAGAAAATATTTGCAAATGAAGCAACTGACAATGGATTAATCTCCAAAATTTACAAGCAGCTCATGCAGCTCAATTACAAAAAAAACAAACAACATAATTTGAATAAGAATTTCAGCCAGTTTTTGAAGAAATTGTCAAGCTGAATCTAAAATTTATATGGCAATGCAAACAACCTGGAATAATTTCAAAAATGGAAAAACAAAATGAAAGTTAAAGAATTTACATAATCTGATTTCAAAACTTAATCTAAAGCTAAACTAATCAAGGCAGTGTGGTAATGGTTAAAGGATATAGAGATCAATGTAATACAAGAGCGTCCAGAATATATATGTTCTCTCTCTCTCTCTCTTTCTCTTTTTACAAAGGTGCCAAGGCAATTCAATTGGGAAAGTAAATTCTTACCAACAAATGATTCTGGCGTTCTGGAACAACTGGATATATGTATGGGAAAATGAACCTCAACTCTTCACACTATATACAAAACTTAACTGAAAGTGGATCATAGACCTAAATATAATAACTAAAATTACAAATCATTTAATAGAAAAAATCTTTTTGACTTTAGGGTAGGCCAAATTTTCTTAGATACAACACCAATGTATGATCTGTAGATGAAAGAAACCTGATAATTAGGAGTTCATAAAAAAAAAATCTCCTGTCTTTGAAAGACACTGTTAAAATGAAAGCCACACACGTGGAAAATATATTCAAAATAACAAATGACTTGTATCCAAAATATATAAAAAGCTCTTACAACTTAATAATAAGACATGAAGAAACCAGAAGGAGAGATCAAAATGGCAGAATAGGAGGACACTGGCTTAAACTAACCTCACAAACACATCAAAACTACAACTATATATAGAGCTGAAATTGACCTGGGGACTAGGAGAACAGCTTTTCTATAATACAACCAAAATTGTAAAGAAAGATCCATGTGCAGTCTGGTAGGAAGGGAGGAGAAGCAATCTTGTCAAAACCCAACCTCTTGTGGGAAACACAGAAGAGGAAGGGAATATCACAGGCTTGGGGGTCCTTCATGGCAAGCCAGGGGTCTAAGACACATATTAGACACCCCAGCCCTTGGGTCCAATGTTGGGAAGATGAGCCCCTTTAGCGGGTTTGGAAACCAGTGAGGCTTACTGGAGGGCTGTAATAAAATAAAACTCTTGTCTTGAAGTGCACTTGCACGTACTTGCTTACTCTTAGTCACAGAAGAGAGGCAGCAGATTGAAAACTACGTGGGGCTCTGGCCAGATTGCCAGGACCACCCCAGTGCATTCTCCAGCCTGCACTGTGCTCATGCTTCAGACCCAATTGCTCTGGTTCCTCTCTTGACTAAAGTGGAGGCTGTTGTTGACAACAAAAGTGCACACACTTGGAGTGAATGGAGACAGCACAAATCCCAGCCCTGCCTCTGACCTGGATGGAGGCAGCCATTACCAACCATTGTTTGGTGCACGAACTCAGAAAGGAGTGAGGCTAGCTCCAGGACAGAAACCACCATTTCAGGAGTGTCTTTGTGCACACTTGGGAAGGGATGGGGCCAGCTCAGTGGTGTGGCACCAATGCCCTCAGTCCCAACCCAGCCCCTAACCAAGGCATGCACACTGGGGAAAGTGTCAGACCTGCACAGAAGTGCAGTCCCAAGCCCTCAGACCCTGGGCACATCCCAAACTGAGGGACAGACTGCCATCACATGCTGGAGAAACTCAAGTCCCTCAGGGAACCTGCTCCAGACCCTTAGAACCTGCCCCTACCCCAGATAGGGCAGTGACAGCCATTGAGCATAGAGAAAGCTCTGGATTACACCTAGCTCTGGTTCTAACCCCTCCAACTCCATCCCTACCTCCCACAAAGGTTGTGGCTGTCAGAACACCCCAGGGGAAGATGCAGCCTGTTCTCACTTCATCCAGCTCTCCCACAAATGCCATTGGGCACCAGCAGACTGCATAGGGATGCCCCTATACAAGGACACACCTTTAAGACCAGTAGAGATAACTGTTTCACCTAATTTCATATAGATACAAAAAGTTAAACAAAATGAGAACACAGAGGAATATGTTTCAAAAAAACAAGGGAAAAAAACTGAAAAACCCCGAATGAAACAGAGATAAATAATTTACCTGATAGAGAGTACAAAGCAATAGTAGTAAGAATACCAACTGAAATGGGGAAAAGAATAGATGAACACAGTGAGAATTTTAACAAAAAAAATGTATATATAAAAGAAACAGTCACAGCTAAAGAGTACAATAACTGACATGAAAAACACACACGGAATGAATAATAGATTAAGTAATACAGAAGATCACATAAGTGATTTTGAAGGTAGAAATGATAGCTGTTGCGAAGCAGCTGCATAGCGCAGGGAGATCAGCTTTGTGCTTTGTGACCACCTAGAGGGGTGGGAGGGAGGTTCAAGAGGGAGGGGATATGGGGATATATGTATATATAGAGCTGAATCACTTTGTTATACAGCAGAAACTAATACAACATTGTAAAGCAATTATACTCCAATAAAGATGTAAAAAGAAAAACAAACTGAAATACATGATTACAAAAAAATAATAAAAGTAAGAATATTAAAATAAATGTATCCACATCTACATGTATATTTCATGAATAGAAACTTTAAATTGGTTCAATTTCTGTCATTTTTAATTTTTTAATTTTTATTGGAGTATAGTTGATTTACAATGTTGTGTTAGTTTCTGCTGTTCAGCAAAGTGAAACAGTTATACATATATGTATATCCACTCTTTTTAGATTCTTTTCCCATATAGGTCATTACAGAATATTGAGTAGAATTCCCTGTGCTATACAGTAGGTCCTTATTAGTTATCTATATTATATATAGTAGCTTGTATATGTCAATCCCAATCTCCAAATTTATCCTCCTCCCCCTTTCCCCACTGGTAACCATAAGTTTGTTTTCTACATCTGTGACACTATTTGTATTTTGTAAATAAGTTCATTTGCACCATTTTTTAGATTCCACATATAAGTGATATCTTATGATATTTGTCTTTCTCTGTCTGACTTACATCACTCAGTATGACAACCTCTAGGTCCAAACATGGCATTATTTTATTCTTTTTATAGCTAAGTAATATTTCATTGAATATATGTATCACATCTTCTTTATCCATTCCTCTGTCGATGGATATTTAGGTTGATTCCATGTCCTGGCTGTTGTAAATAGTGCTGCAAGAACATTAGGGTGCATGTATCTTTTCGAATTATGGTTTTCTCTAGATATATGTCCAGGAGTTGGATTGCTGGATCATATGGTAGCTCTATTTTTATTTTTTTAAGGAACTTCTATACTGTTCTCCACAGTGGCTGTACCAATTTACATTCCCACAGTGTAGGAGGGTTCTCTTTCCTCCACAGCCTCTCCAGCATTTATTGTTTGTAGATTTTTTGATGATGGCCATTCTGACTGGTGTGAGGTGATATGTCATTGTAGTTTTGATTTGAATTTCTCTAATAATTAGTGATATTGAGCATCTTTTCATTTGCTTTTTGGCCATCTGTATATCTTTGGAGAAATGTCTATTTAGATCTGTGCATTTTTTGATTGGGTTGTTTGTTGTTTTTGATATTGAGCTGCATAAGCTGTTCATATATTTTGTAGATTAATTCCTTGCTGGTTGCTTCATTTGCAAATATTTTCTCCCATTCTGAAGACACACAGACTTAAAGTGAGGGAATGGAAAAAGATATTCCATGCAAATTGAAACTAAAAGAAAGCTGGGGTAGCAATACTCATAACAGACAAAGGATACTTTAAAACAAAGTCTATTAAAGACAAAGGGGGCATTATATAATAAGGGGATCAATATAAGAAGAGGATGTAATGTTCATAAACATACATGCACCTAGTATAGGAGCACCTACATATGTAACGGAAATATCAACTGACATAAAGGGAGAAATTGACAGTAATGCAATAAAAGTGGGGGACTTTAACATCCCACTTCCATCAATGAACAGATCATCAAGATAGAAAATCAGAAAGGAAACTGTGGTCTTAAATGACACATTATAACTCTTGGACTCAAGAGATATCTACAGGACATTCAATCCAAAAGCAGCAGAATACACATAGTTTTCAAGTTCACATGGAAGATTCTCCAGGATATATCACATGCTAGGCCAAAAAAGAAGTTTCAATAAATTTAAGAGGATAGAAATTATATCAAGCACTTTCTCCAAAAACAACAATAGGAACCTAGAAATTAATAATGGGAAGAAAAATGGGAAAAACACAAACACGTGGAGAATAAACAATGTGCTATTAAAAACCAATGGGCCAACAAAGAAATCAAACAGGAAATCAGGAAACACATCAAGAAAAATAAAAATGGAAACATAACTTTCCAAAATCTATGGGAGATAGCAATGAGAGTTGTAAGAGGGAAGTTTGTAGCGATACAGGCCTACCTCAAGAAATAAGAAAAATGTCAAACATTCTAACCTACCACGTAAAGTAATTAGAAAAAAAAGAGCAAAAAAAGCCTAAATGCAGCGGAAGAAAGGAAATAATAAAGATCAGAGAGAAAATAAATAAAATTGAGACAAAAGAAAAAAGAATAGAAAAGATAAATGAAACCAAGAGCTGTTTTTTTTCAAAAGATGAAATTGGGGGCGAGAGAAGATGGTGGAAGAGTAAGACGCAGAGATCACCTTCCTTCTCACAGATACATCAGAAATACATCTACACGTGGAACTGCTCCTATAGAACACCCACTGAATGCTGGCAGAAGACCTCAGACCTCCCAAAAGGCAAGAAACACCCCACGTACCTGGGTAGGGCAAAAGAAACAAGAATAAACAGAGACAAAAGAATAGGGATGGAACCTGCACCAGTGGGAGGGAGCCATGAAGGAGGAAAGGTTTTCACACACTAGAAGCCCCTTCGTGGGCGGAGACAGCAGGTGGCAGAGGGAGGAAGCTTCGGAGCCGCGGAGGAGAGCGCAGTAACAGGGTGCGGAGGGCAAAGCGGAGAGATTTCCGCACAGAGGATCGGTGCCGACCGGCACTCACCAGCCCGAGAGGCTTCTCTGCTCACCCGCCGGGGCAGGCGGGGGCTGGGAGCTGAGCTTCGGGCTTCGGTCAGATCCCAGGGAGAGGTCTGGAGTTGGCAGAGTGAAAACAGCCTGAAGGGGTTAGTGCACCATGGCTAGCCGGGAGGGAGTACGGTTGAAGTCTGGAGCTGCTGAAGAGGCAAGAGACCTTTTCTTCCCTCTTTGCTTCCTGGTGCACGAGGAGAGGGGTTTAAGTGCGTCGCTTAAAGGAGCTCCAGAAACGGGCGCACAGCTACCGAAGAGACAAGAGACTTTTTCTGGCCTCTTTGTTTCCTGGTACGAGAGGAAAGGGGATTAACCACACCGCATAAAGGAGCTCCGGAAACGGGCGCAAGCTGCGGCTGTCGGCGCGGACACCAGAGACGGGTGTGGGATGCTAGGGTTGCTGCTGCTGCCACCAAGAGGCCTGTGTGCGAGCACAGGTCACTCTCCACACCTCCCCTCCTGGAAGCCTGTGCAGCCGGCCACTGCCGGGGTACCGGGATCCAGGGAGAGCTCCCCCAGGAGAACGCGTGGCGTGCCTCGGGCTGGTGCAGCGTCACACCGGCCTCTGCCGCCACAGGCTCGCCCCAGCACTCTGTGCCCCTCCCTTCCCCCAACCTGTGCCAGAGCCCCCGAATCAGCTGCTCCTTTAACCCCGTCCTGTCTGAGTGAAGAGAAGACGCCCTTGGAGGCCCTATGCGCAAAGGCGGGACCAAGTCCAAAGCTGAACCCCAGGAACTGTGCGAGCAAAGAGGAGAGGGGGAGGTCTCTCCCAGCAGCATCAGAAGCAGTGGATTAAAGCTCCACAATCAACTTGAAGTGCCCTGCATCTGTGGAAAACCTGAATAGACAGCTTAATATCCCAAGTTGAGGAGGTGGACTTTGGGAGCAAGATATATTATTATTTTCCACTTTTTGTCTTTTTGTGAGTGTGTATGTGTGTGCTGCGGTGTGAGATTTTGTCTGTATAGCTTTGCTTTCACCATTTGTCCTAGGGTTAGACCGACCCGTTTTTTTTGTTTTGTTTTGTTTTTAATAAAATTTTTCTTCTTAATAATTATTTTTTATTTTATTAACTATAGTTTATCCTACTTTATTTGTCTTCCTCCTTTCTTTCTTCCTTCCTTTCTTCCCTCCTTCCTTCCTTTCTTTCTTCCTTCCTTCCTCCCTTCCTTCCTCCCTTCCCTCCTCCCTTCATTCCTTCCTTGATTCCTCCCTTTCTTCCTTCCTTCCTTCCTCTCTTCCTTCCTCCCTTTCTTCCTCTCTTCCTTCCTTCCTTCCATTCTTGCTTTCTTCCTTCCTTCCTTTCTTTCATTCCTTTCTAATTTTTCTCCCTTTTATTTTGAGCCGTGTGGATTAAAGGCTCTTGGCGCTCCAGCCAGGCATCGGGGCTGTGTCTCTGAGGTGGGAAAACCAACCTCAGGACACTGGTCTACAAGACACCTCCCAGCTCCACCCAATATCAAACGGTGAAAATCTCCCAGAGATCTCCATCTCAACACCAAGACCCAGTTCATGCAAGGACCAGCAACGTACAGTGCTGGACACCCTATACCCAAGAAATAGCAAGACAAGACTACAGCCCCAACCATTAGCAGACAGGCTGCCTAAAATCATAATAAGGCTACCAACATACCCAAACACACGACCAGATGTGGACCTGCCCACCAGAAAGACAAGATCCAGCCTCATCCACCAGAACAGAGGCACTAATCCCCCCAACCAGGAAACCTATTCAACCCAGTGAACCAACCTTAGCCACTGGGGACAGTCAACAAAAACAACGGGAACTACGAACCTGCAGCCTGCAAAAAGGAGACCCCTAACACAGTAAGATAAGCAAAATAAGAAGACAGAAAACACACAGCAGATGAAGGAGCAAGATAAAAACACACCAGACCTAAAAAATGAAGAGGAAATAGGCAGTCTACCTGAAAAAGAATTCAGAATAATGATAGTAAAGATGATCCAAAATCTTGGAAATAGAATGGACAAATTGCAAGAAACAGTTAACATGGACCTAGAAGAAAGAAAGAGGAAGCAAGCAATGATGAGCAAAACAATAAATGAAATTTAAAATATTCTAGATGGGATCAATAGCAGAATAACTGAGGCAGAAGAACGGAGAAGTGACCTGGAAGATAAAATAGTGGAAATAACTGCTGCAGAGCAGAATAAAGAAAAAAGAATGAAAAGAACTGAGGACAGACTCAGAGACATCTGGGACAACATTAAATTCACCAACATTCGAATTATAGAGGTCCCAGAAGAAGAAGAGAAAAAGAAAGGGAATGAGAAAATATT
>NC_041234.1:45289183-45289966 GCF_002837175.3 Physeter macrocephalus | reverse complement strand
TATTTAAAGTGATGAAGGAGAAAAACCTACAACCAAGATTACTCTACCCAGCAAGGATCTCATTCAGATTAGATGGAGAAATTAAAACCCTTAGAGACAAGCAAAATCTGAGAGAGTTCAGCACCACCAAACCAGCTTTACAACAAATGCTAAAGGAACTTCTCTACGCAAGAAACACAAGAGAAGTAAAAGATCTACAAGAACAAACCCAAAACAATAAAGGAAATGGTAATAGGAACATACATATCAATAATTACCTTAAATGTAATGGATTAAATGCTCCCACCAAAAGACACAGACTGGCTGAATGGCTACAAAAACAAGACCCATATATATGCTGTCTACAAGAGACCCACTTCAGACCTAGGGACACATACAGACTGAAAGTGAAGGGATGGAAAAAGATATTCCATGCAAATGGAAATCAGAAGAAAGCTGGAGTAGCAATTCTCATATCAGACAAAATAGACATTAAAATAAAAACTATTACAAGAGACAAAGAAGTACACTAAATGATGATGAAGGGATCGATCCATGAAGAAGATATGACAATTGGAAATATTTATGCACCCAACATAGGAGCACCTCAATACATAAGGCAAATACTAACAGCCATAAAAGGGGAAATCGACAGTAACACAATCATAGTAGGGGACTTTAACACCCCACTTTCACCAATGGAGAGATCAACCAAAATGAAAATAAATAAGGAAACACAAGCTTTAAATTATACATTACACAAGATGGACTTAATTGATATTTATAGGACATTCCATCCAAAAA
>NC_041234.1:45287798-45288689 GCF_002837175.3 Physeter macrocephalus | reverse complement strand
AAATCATAAAGATCTGATCAGAAATAAATGAAAAAGAAATGAAGGAAACAATAGCAAAGATCAATAAAACTAAAAGCTGGTTCTTTGAGAAGATAAATAAAATTGATAAACCATTAGCCAGACTCATCAAGAATGAAAGGGAGAAGACTCAAATCAATAGAATTAGAAATGAAAAAGGAGATGTAACAACTGACACTGCAGAAATACAAAAGATTATTAGAGATTACTACAAGCAACTGTATGCCAATAAAAAGGACAATGTGGAAGAAATGGACAAATTCTTAGAAATGCACAACCTGCCGAGACTGAACCAGAAAGAAATAGAAAATATGAAGAGACCAATCACAAGCACTGAAATTGAAACTGAGATTAAAAATCTTCCAACAAACAAAAGCCCAGGACCAGATGGCTTCACAGGCGAATTCTATGAAACTTTTAGAGAAGAGCTAACACCTATACTTCTAAAACTCTTCCAGAAGATAGCAGAGGGAGGAAAACTCCCAAACTCATTCTTTGAGGCCACCATCACCCTGATTCCAAAACCAGACAAGGACGTCACAAAGAAAGAAAACTACAGGCCAATATCACTGATGAATATAGATGCAAAAATCCTCAAGAAAATACAGGCAAACAGAATCCAACAGCACATTAAAAGGATCATACACCATGATCAAGTGGAGTTTATTCCAGGAATGCAACGATTCTTCAATATACGCAAATCAATCAACATGATACACCATATCAACAAACTGAAGAAGAAAAACCATATGATCATCGCAATAGATGCAGAGAAAACTTTTGACAAAATTCAACACCCATTTATGATAAAAACCCTGCAGAAAGTAGGCATAGAGGGAACTTTCCTCAACATATTAAAGGCCATATATGACA
>NC_041234.1:45286102-45287411 GCF_002837175.3 Physeter macrocephalus | reverse complement strand
AATCGGAAAAGAAGAAGTAAAGCTGTCACTGTTTGCAGATGACATGATACTATACATAGAGAATCCTAAGGATGCTACCAGAAAACTACTAGAGCTAATTAATGAATTTCTTAAAGTAGCAGGATAACAAATTAATGCACAGAAATCTCTGGCATTCTTATACACTAATGATGAAAAATCTGAGAGTGAAATTTAGAAAACACTCCCATTTACCATTGCAACAAAAAGAATAAAATATCTAGGAATAAACCTACCTAAGGAGACAAAAGATTTGTATGCAGAAAATTATAAGACACTGATGAAAGAAATTAAAGATGATACAAATAGGTGGAGAAATATACCATGTTCTTGGATTGGAAGAATCAACATTGTGAAAATGACTCTACTACCCAAAGCAATCTACAGATTCAATGCAATCCCTATCAAACTACCACTGGCAGTTTTTTTATAGAACTGGAACAAAAAATTTCACAATTTGTATGGAAACACAAAAGACCCCGAATAGCCAAAGCAATCTTGAGAACGAAAAATGGAGCTGGAGGAATCAGGCTCCCTGACTTCAGATTATACTACAAGGCTACAGTAATCAAGACAGTATGGTACTGGCACAAAAACAGAAATACAGGTCAATGGAACAGGATAGAAAGCCCAGAGGTAAACCCACACACATGTGGTCACCTTAGCTTTGGTAAAGTAGGGAAGGATATACCATGGAGAAAAGACAGCCTCTTCAATAAGTGGTGCTGGAAAACTGGACAGCTACATATAAAAGTATGAAATTAGAACAGTCCCTAACACCATACACAAAAATAGGCAGAACACTTTATGACATAAATCACAGCAAGATCCTTTTTGGCCCACCTCCTAGAAAAATGGAAATAAAACAAAAATAAACAAATGGGACCTAATGAAACTTAAAAGCTTTTGCACAGCAAAGGATACCATAAACAAGACCAAAAGACAACCCTCAGAATGGGAGAAAATACTTGCAAATGAAGCAACTGGCAAAAGATTAATATCCAAAATTTATAAGCAATTCATGCAGCTCAATTACAGGAAAACAAACAACCCAATCCAAAAATTGACAGAACTAAATAGACATTTCTCCAAAGAAGATATACAGATTGCCAACAATCTCATGAAATAATGCTCAACATCATTAATCATTAGAGAAATGCAAATCAAAACTACAATGAGATATCATCTCACACCGGTCAGAATGGCCATCATCAAAAACTCTAGAAACAATAAATGCTGGAGAGGGTGTGCAGAAAAGGGAACACTCTTGCACTGCTGATGGGAATGTAAA
>NC_041234.1:45280151-45286014 GCF_002837175.3 Physeter macrocephalus | reverse complement strand
ACAGATGAATGGATAAAGAAGATGCGGCACATATATACAATAGAATATTACTCAGCCATAAAAAGAAATGAAACTGAGTTATTTGTAATGAGGTGGATAGACCTGGAGTCTGTCATACAGAGTGAAGTAAGTCAGAAGGAGAAAAACAAATACTGTGTGCTAACACATATATATGGAAACTAAGAAAAAAATGTCATGAAGAACCTTGCGGTAAGGCAGGAATGGAGATGCAGACCTACTAGAGCCTGAACTTGAGGATATGGGGAGGAGGAAGTGTAAGCTGTGACAAAGTGAGAGAGTGGCATGGACCTATATACACTACCAAATGTACATTAGATAACTAGTGGGAGTATATACACTACCAAATGTACACTAGATAGCTAGTGGGAAGCAGCCGCATAGCACAGGGAGATCACCTCTGTGCTTTGTGACCACCTAGAGGGGTGGGATAGGGAGGGTGGGAGAGAGGGTGACGCAAGAGGGAAGAGATATGGGAACATATGTATATGTATAACTGATTCACTTTGATGTAAAGCAGAAACTAACACACCATTGTAAAACAGTTATACTCCAAAAAAGATGTTGAAAAAAAGATGAAATTGATAAGACTTTAGCCAGGATGATTAAGAAAAAGAGAGATGACACAAATAAACAAATATGAAATAATAGAGGAGAAGTTACAACCAATACTACAGAAATACAAAAATCATAAGAGAATATTATGAACAGTTATATATCAACAAATTGGACAAACTAGAAGAAATGCATAAACTCCTAGAAACATATAACCTTCTAAGGATGAACAGGAAGAAATAGATAATCTGAACAGACTGATACTAGTACTGAAATTGAATTAGTAATCAAAAAACAAACACAACAAAAATAAGTCCCAAGAAACCAAAGTCCAGAAATGGGCAGCTTCCCAGGGGAATTCTAGCAAACATATGAAAAAGAGTTAATACCTATCCTTTTCAAACTCTTCCAAAAAATTTAAAAAGAAGGAGTATTCCCAATTTTATTCTATGAGACCACCATTATCCTGATACCAATACCTAAGACACTACAAAAAAGAGAAAATTACTGGCCAGTATCCCTGATGAATATAGATGCAAAACTCCTCAAAAAAATTTTAGCAAGTCAAATTCAACAGTATATAAAAATGATCATACAATATGTTCAAGTGAGATTTATTCCAGGGATGCAAATCAATCAATGTGATGTACCACACTAACAAAAGAAAGGATAAAAACCACATGATCATCTCAATAGATGCAGAAAAATGATTGGACAAAATTCAACACCCATTCATGATAAAAACTCTGAGCAAAGTTTGTCTAGAAGGAACATATCTCAAAATAATAAAGGCCAATTATGACAAACCAACAGCTAACATCAAAATCAAGAACAAGAAGAGGATGCTTACTCTTATCATTCCTATTTCACAGAGTATTGGAAGTCCTAGCCACAGAAATGAGACAAGAAAAAAATAAAATTCATCCAAATTGGAAGGGAAAACTAAAACTGTTGTTATTTGCAGAAGACATGATACTACATGTAGAAAACCCTAAAGTCTCCACCAAAAACTCTTGGAACTAATAAAGGAACTCAGTAAAGTTGTAGGATACAAGGTTAATGTATATAAATCTGTTGCTTTTCTATACACTAATAATGAACCATTGGAAAGAGAAAGCAAGAAAAAAAATCCCCTGTAAAATTGCATCATAAAGAATAAAATACCTAGGAATAAACTAAGGAGTTGGAAGACCAATACTCTGATAACAATGAGACATTGATGAAGGAAATTGAAAATGATACAAAAAAATGGAAAGATATCCAGTGTTCATGAATTGGAAGGATTCATGTTGTTAAAATGTATATGGTGCCCAAAGTAATCTACACATTTAATGCAATCCCTATCAAAATACCCATGACATTTTTCACAGAACTAGAACAAATAATCCTCTAATTTGTATGGAACCACAAAAGATCCAGAATAGCCAAAGTAATCTTTAGATAAAAGAAGGTTGGAAGTATTACACTCCCTGACTTCAGACTATACTACAAAGCTAAACAATTAAAACATTATGGTACTGGCACAAGAATATACACATAGATCAATGCAACAGAATAGAGAGCCCAGAAATAAACCCACACACTTATGGTCAATTAATCTACAACAAAGGAGGCAAGAATATACAATGAAGCAAAGACAGTCTCTTTAATAAGTAGTGTTGAAGAAACTGGGCAGCTACACATAAAAGAATGAAATTAGAATGTTTTCTCATACCATATACAAAAATAAACTAAAAACGGATTAGATACCGAAATATGTCTGGAAGCCATAAAACTCTTAGAATAAAACATAGGTAATACACTCTTTGACGTAAGTTTTAGCAATATTTTTTTGGTTCTATTTTTTGGATCTATCTCCTTAGGCAAGGGGAAAAAAACCCAATAATAAACAAATGGGACCTAATTAAGCTTAAGAGCTTTTGCACAGCAATGGAAACCATTGACAGAACAAAACGACAACCTACTGAATGGGAGAAGATATTTGCAAACCATATGTCTGATGAGGGGTTAATATACAAAATATATAAATAGCTCTTACATCTCAATATCTAAAAAACAAACAACATGTTTAAAAAAATGGGTAGAAGACTTGAATATTCATTTTTCTATAGAGGACACAAAGATTGCCAACAAGCACATGAAAAGATGCTCAACTTCACTAAGCATCAGGGAAATGGAAATCAAAACCACAATCAGATATTAACTCACATCTGTCAGAATGGCTATCGTCAAAAAGACAACAAATAATAAATGTTGATGAGGACTTTCAGAAAAGATACCCTAGTACACTCTTGTGGAAATGTAAATTTGTACAGTCACTGTGGAAAACATTATGGAGGTTCCTCAAAAATTTTAAAATAGAACTATGATAGGCTCCTGCAATTCTACTTCTGGGTACATATTTGAAAAAAAACAAAAAGACTCATTTGAAAAGATAAATGTTCATATGTTCATAGCAGCATTATTTACAATTGCCAAGACATAGAAACAAGCTAATTATCCATCAACAGAAGAATGGATAAAAAAAGATGTGATTTTATATATATATATATTCCATTGTGTATACACTCACACACAGTGGAATGCTACTCAGCCATTAGAAAGTTGTGATTTTATATATATATATATATATATATATATTCCATTGTGTATACACACACACACACACAATGGAATGCTACTCAGCCATAAAAAAGAACGTAATTTTGCCATTTGTAACAACATAGATGTACTTGGAGGGCACTGTGGTAAATGAAATAAGTCAGACAGAGAAAGACAAATATGGTATGATATCACTTATATGTGGAATCTAAAAAATAAAACAAACTAGTCAATATAAATAAAAAGAAACAAACCCACTAGTCAATATAACTAAAAAGAAATAGGCTCACGGATATAGAGAACAAACTTGTGGTTACCAGAGAGGAGAGGGAATACGTGATGGGCAAGATAAAGGTAGAGGATTAAGAGGTAAAAACTACTATGTATAAAATAAACAGCCTACAATGATATGTTGTATAGCACAGAAAATATAGACAATATTTTGTAATAACTATAAAAGGAATATAACTTTTAAAAGTTGTGAATCACTACATTGTACACCTTAAAATTATATAATATGGTACATACTCAATTAAGAAAAAATATATGAAATGTCAATAAACACTTGAAAGGATGCTCATCATCACTCTCTCAGAAAAATGCAAATTAAAACTACTAGTAGATACAGTTTACTCATTAAAATGTCTAAAATTAAAAAGACCAAGTATACCAAGTGTTGGTGATGATGTAGCGGAACTGAAACTCTTATATACTGCTGGTGGGAATAAAAATAGTATAACGACTGTGGAAAACTAGAACATTTAAAAACTTGTTATTTTTAATAATTTTATACACACATAAAGTTTCAAAAATAGTACTGAAGTTTTCATGTACCCTTCACCCAACTGCTCCCCAGTATACAATTATCAAGGCCAAGAATTGACATTGGTATAATACTATTAACTAACCACAGACCTTATTTGAATTTCACCAGTGTTTTCCTCTTGTGTGTGTGTGTGTGTGTAATACTAGTTTTTTTTTACCACATGTGTAGATTTGTGTAATTACTACCATGATGAATAACAGAATTTTTTATCACCCCCAAAATCCTCCCTCAAGCTATCCCTTTCCCCTACTTCAACCCCTGGGAACCACTGATCTGTTTTTCATCAGTGTAATTCTGTCATTTAGAGAATGTTACATAAATGTCATGAGACAGAATGTAATCTTTTTTTTTTTTTTTGTGGTACGCGGGCCTCTCATGTTGCAGCCTCTCCTGTTGCGGGACACAGGCTCTGGACGCGCAGACTCAGCGGCCACGGCCCACAGGCCCAGCCGCCCTGCGGCATGTGGGATCCTCCAGGGCCAGGGCACGAACCCACCTCCCCTGCATCGGCAGGCGGACTCCCAAACACCGCGCCACCAGGGAAGCCCCAGAATGTAATCTTTTGATACTAGCTTATTTCACTCAGCATAATTCCAGTGAGATCTATCCAAATTGCATTTATCAATTGTACATTCCTTTTTACTGCTGAGTATTATTACATTGCATGGATGTACTACAGTTTATCAGTACATATTAGATATTATTATCCTTCTAGACCTTTTTCATGCATTTACAGACATATATATTTACATGTATGTGGCACACATAGAGATTTGTCATACAAATCCCCCTTTGATAGAACTTGCTGCTGGCAGCATATTTGACTGACAGCTCCAGTTGCAGCACCTTTGGATCCAATGCAGCATGAAAACTGAAACCATGCTTCTTCCAGGCTGCTCTAAGCCAAAGATTGCCATGATAGAGATACTAGAGGTGAGCCAGTCCTGTTTGATGTGTGATGTCTCCAACAGACAAGTTTTGCTCTGGGACTTGCCATTGGTGTGGCCAAGACTTTCTCCTATTTTCATTCTTTCTCTCCTTTTACACTTGCCAGACCTGCATAAAGTCTGAAGGCTGTCCCTGACTATTCCTGATACATCTACCTTTATCCTTCACAGGAGTTTCTCTAAATGAATCTCTTGCACATCTAATCGTTTCTTGGCATCTACTTCTATGAGGACCTGAATGAACACAAGCTACAAATACAATCTTTGGTTCTGTGGGAGTTTTTTAAAGAAAACATAAATGGTGTCATGGTGTACATATTGTTCTATAACTTGGCTTTTCAATCAAAAAAATATTTTGGAATGTTTTCCAAGTTAGTATCTCCTCCTTTTTAACTATTGCATGATATTCCTTGTTACAGATATGCCATAGTTTATTTTGCCATTTCAGTATGATTGTTTCTAGATTTTCCCTATTATATACAATAGTGAAATCAACATTTTTGTACATGCTTCTTATACATGCTTCTTTATGTACAAATATTTCTCTTTTAGTCATTTAGAAGTGGCATTGCTTCATTAAATGGTACATAAAATTTATTTTAATGGACACCACCTGCCTTCCAAAAGGCCTGTATGAATTTATATATTTTTTTAACATCTTTATTGGAGAATAATTGCTTTACAATGGTGTGTTAGTTTCTGCTTTATAACAAAGTGAACCAGTTATACATATACATATGTACTCATATCTCTTCCCTCTTGCATCTCCCTCCCTCCCACCCTCCCCCCTCCCCATATCCTCAAGTCCATTCTCTAGTAGGTCTGTTTCTTTATTCCTGTCTTACCCCTAGGTTCTTCATGACTTTTTTTCCCCTTTCTTAAATTCCATATATATGCGTTAGCATACGGTATTTGT
>NC_041234.1:45278279-45280141 GCF_002837175.3 Physeter macrocephalus | reverse complement strand
TATTTGTTTTTCTCTTTCTGACTTACTTCACTCTGTATGACAGACTCTAAGTCCATCCATGTCACTACAAATAACTCAATTTTGTCTCTTTTAATGGCTGAGTAATATTCCAAAGCAAATATGTGCAGAGAAAGCTTTTGACAAAATTCAACACCCATTTATGATAAAAACCTTCCGAAAGTAGGCATAGAGGGAACTTTCCTCAACATAATAAAGGCCATATATGACAAACCCACAGCCAACATCATCCTCAATGGTGAAAAACTGAAACCATTTCCACTAAGATCAGGAACAAGACAAGGTTGCCCACTCTCACCACTCTTATTCAACATAGTTTTGGAAGTTCTAGCCACAGCAATCAGAGAAAAAAAAGAAATAAAAGGAATCCAAATAGGAAAAGAAGAAGTAAAGCTGTCACTGTTTGCAGATGACATGATACTATACATAGAGAATCCTAAGGAGGCTACCAGGAAACTACTAGAGCTAATCAATGAAGGCAACCAGAGAAGAAAAAGAAATAAAAGGAATCCAAATTGGAAAAGAAGATGTAAAGTTGTCACTGTTTGCAGATGACATGATACTACACATAGAGAATCCTGAAGATGCTACCAGAAAGCTACTAGAGCTAATCAATGAATTTGGTAGAGTTGCAGGAAGCAAAATTAATGCACAGAAATCTCTGGCATTCCTATACACTAATGATGAAAAATCTGAAAGTGAAATTAAGGAAACACTCCCATTTACCATTGCAACAAAAAGAATAAAATATCTAGGAATAAACCTACCTAAGGAGACAAAAGACCTGTATGCAGAAAACTATAAGACACTGATGAAAGAAATTAAAGATGATACAAATAGGTGGAGAAGACTTCAGACTATATTACAAGGCTACAGTAATCAAGACAGTATGGTACTGACATAAAAACAGAAATATAGATCAGTGGAACAGGATAGAAAGCCCAGAGATAAACCCACACACATATGGTCACCTTTTCTTTGATAAAGGAGGGAAGGATATACAGTGGAGAAAAGACAGCCTCTTCAATAAGTGGTGCTGGGAAAACTGGACAGCTACATGTAAAAGTATGAAATTAGAACACTCCCTAACACCACACACAAGAATAAACTCAAAATGGGTTAAAGACCTAAATGTAAGGCCAGACACTATCAAACTCTTAGAGGAAAACATAGGCAGAACACTCTATGACATAAATCACAGCAAGATCCTTTTTGACCCACCTCCTAGAGAAATGGAAATAAAACCAAAAATAAACAAATGGGACCTAATGAAAACTGAAAGCTTTTGCACAGCAAAGGAAACCATAAACAAGACTAAAAGACAACCCTCAGAATGGGAGAAAATATTTGCAAATGAAGCAACTGACAAAGGATTAATCTCCAAAATTTACAAGCAGCTCATGCAGCTCAATAGCTAAGTGTCCATGAATTTATATTTTCATCAACAATGCATGAGAGTATTTTTTCATACACCTTCATCAGTATTTTTTTATCAGTATTTAAAATTTTTGCCATTTTGATGGGCAAATAGGTCTCATTTTAATTAGATTACAATTTCCAATATTATAAGTGACATTTAAGCATTGTTTCATATGTTTATTGGCCATTTGTATTCCCTCTCTGTGAATTGCTTATCTTCTTTCTCCATTTCCAAATGGATTGTTTCTCTTTTCTGTTTTGGTTTGTAAGTGTTCTTTTTATATTACAAATATTAATTCTGTGGAAATATTTTTTCCAAATCTATCACGTTTTATTTTGTTTTTTGTTGTAAAAAGTTTTTGCATTTTGATGTTGTCAGATTAAGCAATCTCTTCCTTTAGGTTCCTTAAAAAACTACAAATAGA
>NC_041234.1:45250299-45277860 GCF_002837175.3 Physeter macrocephalus | reverse complement strand
AGAGGGGTGGGATAGCGAGGGTGGGAGGGAGGGAGATGCAAGAGGGAAGAGATATGGGAACATATGTATATGTATAACTGATTCACTTTGTTGTAAAGCAGAAACTAACACACCGTTGTAAAGCAGTTATACTCCAATAAAGATGTTAAAAAAAAAAGAAAGTAAATCAGTAATTGGGGCTGAGGTGAAGGGGGGCATGAGGGAACTTTTTGTGGTGATGGAAACGTTCTATATCATGACTGCAGAGGAGGTTAAATAATTGCATACATTTGTCAAAACTAAAAATTGTGTGAATTTATGTAAATTATACCTCAATAAAGCTAGTTCTAAAAAAAAAGATATCTCCTCCTTTAAAGTTTTCTACTTCATATCTTATATAAAAAGAAGTTTCATACTCCAAATTTACAAATATTTGCTAAAATAAAGAATTTTTTCCACATTAAGCTATTTAATTAATGTGAAATTTTCTTTTGTAACTAATATCAGATAGGGATCTTTCTTTTTTCCAATAATATTACCAATTGTTCCCAATCTATCTATTAAATTCAACCATCATTTCCACACTAATAGGAAATACCATCTTTGTCATATATCACTTCATATATTTATCTATGTTTATGGCTATATATCTATAGTCTGTTCCTAGGCTCCATTTTTTTCCATTGATTTTTCTCTTGTGCTGATTATACTTTTTCAATAATTATAGCTTCATAACACATTTTGATATCTGGTGGGGAAATTTTTTCTTTGTTACTTTATTTTCAATAATATTTTAGCTATATAGGTGCATTTCTTCTTCAAAATAAATTTTAAAATGAGGTTTTAAATTTCTGTTTAAATGAAACATATTAGATTTCATTGAGATTCCTTTGAATTTACAGAGCAATTTTGAGAGAATGGTCATCTCTTTAATATTGAGTCTTTTTGTCTATGAAATGGACATGTCTTTCCACTTATGTTTTTCATATTCTTAAGTAATGTTTCATTGGTTTTTATTCCATATATGTCTTACACATTTCTGGTTAGGTTTATTCCTAGATATTTTGTAGTTTTGGTTGGCATTATAATCATTATATATTTTTTCTGTAACATTTTCTGATTGGTAACTACTGATGTATGTTTATTTTGTATCTGAACACTATTATTACACAGTGGCTGATCAGGTCTGTGTTACACAGTTTCTTAAACCCTCACATACTCCTCACATACTTGGGTTAGTGATGTTCTATCAGTCAACTGGCAGGTCAAAATCCTGACTCAGCTCCTTTTAGCCCTCTTCTGTAGTAGGCTGGATCCAATTCTCTTTCCTGTGTAAAGAAAACTGAATTTCTGTTTTTTTCCTGAGAATGATCAATGGCCAATAGCATCCTCTTCCTACCCTCATTCATATAGCACTTTATCCCCACTGGATCCCTTTAGATTCCAATGTTTATTATGTTTACATGGACGCTCACTGCCTTGGATTTTTCAGTGCTGGTCTTTTTCTGGGAAGTAGATGCTTACTGCTGCTACTGTTTTATGTTCTCTGTCTCATCCTTATATGGAATACTCTCAGCTCATTCCATCATGCTGTATGTCTAAAATTTTTGACACAAAATAGATGCTCTGGAAGTGTTGGTTCTCTTCATATTAAAAAATAAAGTAAAATATAATCCTAAACAGCACTCAAGTACCCAAATGAAGCAGATTTCCAAGTTTCCTGTCTTATAGGACCTCCACATTATGTGAAGAGTAATAGTGGCATTCTCTAACCCCTTGGGGGAGTCCAAAGTTCCTCTTATTTCTCTCTCTTTTTTTTTTTTTTACCAAAGAGACAACAGCAAAATAGACTCATTTAGGACACAAAAATATTCAGGAAATCAAGGACATATGAATTAACCAGAGACTCTTTCTTTGGGCTCAGTGTTCAGAGGCCGAACTAGCAGTTAGAGCAATAAGATCCAGAAGACCACAATCTCTGTAAGATTCTGAGGGCCTTCTGAGGGAGAAGGGCATAGGACAGGCTGCTTAGCCCTATATCTGGTCCCTGACAGCCCAATCTGATTCAGCCTGAACTTGGTGATAGGAAGCAACACTGGGTTTGGGTCTAGACTCCTGACATGGAATAAAAACTCTATGTTGGACTAGAGTGTCTGTCTGTCCTCTGAGCATTATGTTCTTTGGGGATTTAGTATGATGGCCTGCAGCTGTTCAAGAATCAGAGTTTTAGAGTCTCAGCCAACATCTCTTCACATCAGAGACACAACTAGAGTCAGAGCCAGTATCTCTTCTAATTGTTGGCAGATGTGGGCAGATATTCATTTTATTTTTAGTGTTTAACTCGAAGTTCTGAAATGTGAAATGTGTTCACTGTAGCTTGAAAAGGGTCACAGATATTGAGAGCCCAGCTCTTCAGATCCCAGTCCAGTTCATAAGAAGACCCCCAACCCCACACTTACTCTTACCTGTGATTCTCCACTGCCTATGGACAGACGTTCAGGATGTTTCCTGAATCTCGGTAAATTCTATTCCAGGTGTCTCCATCACTGTGCTCCATATGTCCACTAACTCTTCCGTTACTAACTGCTGGATAGTTTGGAATCAGCTGATTATTTGGATCAACACCTGTTACTGTTCTCTGTATTTTCTGGGTATCATGAACTCTGAAGAACTAGACTTTCTGTTAGTACCTGCCAGAGAGAGGGAGAAAGCAAAAAGAATGGACTTTGAGTTAGATTGACCTCAGTTTAATTATTTGTTCTGTTATTTCAAAAATACATATTTTATGGGTTTTGGATATGTTTACCTTATGGGACATTTTTTTAAACATCTTTATTGGAGTATAACTGTTTTACAATGGTGTGTTAGTTTCTGCTTTACAACAAAGTGAATCAGTTATACATATACATATGTTCCCATATCTCTTCCCTCTTGCATTTCCCTCCCTCCCACCCTCCCTATCCCACCCCTCTAGGTGGTCACAAAGCACGGAGGTGATCTCCCTGTGCTATGCAGCAGCTTCCCACTAGCTATCTAATTTACATTTGGTAGTGTATATATGTCCATGCCACTCTCTCACTTCGTCACAGCTTACACTTCCCCCTCCCCATATCCTCAAGTCCATGCTGTAGTAGGTCTGTGTTTTATTCAATGGGAAATTTTTTAAAGTACAGAAAAGTACAAGAAAAATAGAACAAACATCTCTATTAATCACGCAGAATTGGCAATTAATATTTAAATAATTAATGTTACTATTTCCATTTTAACATATTTGTTTCAAGTGTTTTCTATTTACAGAAGTATATTTTTATTTTATTTTATTTTTTTTTTTGGTACGCGGGCCTCTCAGTGCTGTGGCCTCTCCCGCTGCGGAGCACAGGCTCCGGACACGCAGGCTCAGCGGCCATGGCTCATGGGCCTATCCGCTCCGCGGCATGTGGGATCTTCCCGGACCGGGGCACGAACCCGTGTCCCCTGCATCGGCAGGGGGGCTCTCAACCACTGCGCCACCAGGGAAGCCCAGAAGTATATTATTATAGGTAAAATTAAACCTCCCTTTCTTCTTACCCTCATTCCCATTTCACTCCTTTCCTCCCTAGAAGCAGCTGTGATCATTAGTTTAATGCATGCTCTCCTGGTTTTTTTTTACATTTTTCTATATTTACAGCTATGTATCCATGAACAATATATGATAATGTTTTGTGTGTGCTTTAGAAATGTACATCAATGTTATTATTTGATATTATATTATATTATAGAGATCAATTGTTACGGATGCATTTTTATGTTGACTGGTTATATGTGTTTAAAAATGTATAATGCATTTCTTATTCTATATAGTCTATCAACTACATATACCACATCTATAAATGAACATTTAGGTTTTCTCCAAATTTTCTCTAATACAAATGTTACTGCAATAAACATCCTTGTACATGTGTCCCTATGTACAAAAATTAGCTAGGGATTAAAGAAATTCAATCACTGGGTCCTAAGGTATGTTGATTTTCAATTTTTCCATCTACAGTCAAATGGATTTCTTAAGTGATTATAGCAGTTTTCACCTCCACCAAGAGTGTATGAAAGTTTCTATTTCCTCACATTCTTGCCAACACTTAAAATGATAGTCTTTACAATTTTTGTCTATCTAATAAGTGAGAAGTAAATCTTACTGTTTTAATTTGTATTTTCCTCACCACTAATGTGGCTGAGTATTTTCTCATATGTTCATTAGACATAGAGTTTTATCTTCTGTGAAGTGTTCATTCATTTCCTTTGGTGACTTATTTCACTTTCTGAAAAGTCAATGAAACAGAGGGAAAAAAAATAACATGGCATACAATGATATACAATTAAAAGTAATTCTGACTTCTCTCTCTAACCCCAGTCACCCAGTTCCCCTTTCTTGATGCAATTTTTACCAGATTTTGTGTATCCTTCCAGAGATCTATGTATTCACACACAGACACAATACTTTTTTCTTTACAAATATAACTTAATTTTACATTTTCTATACCTTGTAATTTTAACTTAATATATCTTGAAACTCCGTGTAAGGCTGCCGTGTGTTTTTTAAATTAATTTTATTTTTGTAAACTAATTTTTACTGGAGTATAGTTGATTTACAATGTTGTGTTAGTTTCTGCTGTACAACAAAGTGAATTAGTTATACATATACATATACCCACCCTTTTCAAGATTCTATTCCCATATAGGTCATTACGGAGTATTGAGTAGAGTTCCCTGTGCTATACAGTTGGTTCTTAATAGTTATCTATTTTATATAAAGTAGTGTGTATATGTCAATCCCAATCTCCCAATCTATCCCTCTGCCCTTTTCCCCCTTGGTAACCATAAGTTTGTTTTCTACATCTGTGATTCTATTTCTGTTTTGTAAATAGGTACGTTTGTACCATTTTTCAGACTCCACATATAAGAAATATATATGATGTTTGTCTTTCTCTGTCTGACTTTCTTCATGCAATATGACAATCTCTAGATCCATCCATGTCTCTGCAAATGGCATTACATTGCTCTTTTTATGGCTGAGTAGTATTCCATTGTATATGTGTACCACATTTCTTTATCCATTCCTCTGATGATGGACATTTAGGTTGCTTCCATGTCCTGGCTACTGTAAATGATGTTGCAATGAACATTGGGGTGCATATATCTTTTTGAATTATGATTTTCTCTGGGTATAAGCCCAGGAGTGGAATTGCTGGATCATATGGTAGCTCTATTTTTAGTTTTACTTTTAAGGAACTTCCACACTGTTCTCCATAGTGGCTGTGTCAATTTACATTCCCACCAAAAGTGCAGGAAGACCCCTTTTCTCCACACCCCCTTCAGCATTTATTATTTTTGTAGACTTTTTGATGATGACCATCCTGACCAGTGTGAGATGATACCTCATTGTAGTTTTGATATGTATTTCTTTGATAATTAATGATGTTGAACATGTTTTTATGTGCCTACTGGCCACTTGTATGTCTGCTTTGGAGAAATGTCTACTGAGATATTCGACCCATTTTCTGATTGGGTTGTTTGGTTTTTTGATATTGGGCTGCATGAGCTCTTTGTATATTTTGGAGATTAATCCCTTGTCAGTCACTTCATTGGCAAATATTTTTTCTCATTCTGTGGTTTATCTTTTCAATTTGTTTACAGTTTCCTTTGTTGTGCAAAAGCTTTTAAATTTAATTAGGTCCCATTTGTTTATTTTTGTTCTTATTTGCTTTACTCTAGGAGGTAGATCAAAAAAGCCCTTGTACTTTTATTAGCTGTTGCATTGTAATTTACTGTATACGGTGAAGGCATTTTTAACTGATTCTTCAACTAATAGATAATTTTGAGGAATGTTTATGTGCTAATTAATAATGTACTTGAACACATAGAACAAAATTTCCATAGAGATAAAAACTAAGACCTGGAATAGCCAAAGGAAACTTGAGAAAGAAAAACGGAGATGAAGGAATCAGGCCTCCTTGACTTCAGACTATACTACAAAGCTGCAGTCATCAAAACAGTATGGTACTGGAACAAAAACAGAAATATAGATCAATGGAACAGGGTAGAAAGTCCAGGGATAAACCCATGTACCTATGGTTACCTAGTCTATGACAAAGGAGGTAAGAATATACAATGGAGAAAAGACAGCCTCTTCTTAAGTGGTGCTTGGAAAACTGGACAGCTACATGTAAAAGAATGAAATTAGAACACTCCCTAACACCATACACAAAAATAAACTCAAAACGGATTAAAGACATAAATGTAAGACTAGACATTATAAAACTCTTAGAGGAAAACATAAGAAGAACACTCCTCAACATAAATCGCGGCAAGATCTTTTATGACCGACCTCCTAGGGTAATGAAAATAAAAACAGAAACAAATTGGACGTAATTAAACTTAAAAGCTTTTGCACAGCAAAGGAAACCATAAACAAAACAAAAAGACAATCCTCAGAATGGGAGAAAATATTTGCTAATGAAGAGACTGACAAGGGATTAATCTCCAGAATATACGAACAGCTCATGCAGTTCAATATCAAAACAACAAGCAACCCAATCAAAAAATGGGCAGAAGATCTAAATAGACATTTATCCAAAGAAGGCATACAGATGGCCAACAAACACATGAAAAGATGCTCAACATCACTAATTATTAGAGAAATGCAAATCAAAACTACAAGGAGGTATTACCTCACACTGGTCAGAATGGCTATCATCAAAAAATCTACAAACGACAAATGCTGGAGAGGGTGTGGAGAAAAAGGAACACTTTTGCACTGTTGGTGGGAATGTAGATTTATACAGCCACTATGGAGAACAGTATTGAGGTTCCTTGAAAAACTAGAAATAGAACTACCATATGACCCATCAATCCCACTACTGGGCATACACCTTGAGAAAACCATAATTCAAAAAGATTAATGTACCACAATGTTCACTGGAGCACTATTTACATTAGCCAGGACATGGAAACAACCTAGGTGTTCAACGACAGATGAATGGATAAAGAAGATGTGGCACATATATACAATGGAATATTACTCAGCCATAAAACAAAATGAAATTGAGTTATCAGTAGTGAGGTAGATGGACTTTGAGTCTGTCATACAGAGTGAAGTACGTCAGAAAGAGAAAAACAAATACTGTATGCTGACACATATATATGAAATCTAAAAAAGAAAAAAAAGTGTTCTGAAGAACCTAGGGGCAGGACAGGAATAAAGATTCAGATGTAGAGAATGGACTTGAGGACACATGAATCCCCTACTGATGGATGTATAAGAAAGCCAGGTGGCATGGACATATATACAGTACCAAATGTAAAACTGATAGCTAGTGGGAAGCAGCTGCATAGCACAGGGAGATCAGCTGGGTGCTTTGTGACCACCTAGAGGGGTGGGATAGGGAGGGTGGGAGGGAGATGCAAAAGGGAGGTGATATGGGGATATATGTGTACATATAGCTGATACACTTTGTTATACAGCAGAAACTAACACAATATTGGAAAGCAATTATACTCCAATAAAGATGTTAAAAAATAAAAGACACATGCACCCCAATGTTCATTGCAGCAGTATTTACAATATCCAGGACATGGAAGCAACCTAAATGTAGAAGATGTGGTACATATATACAATGGAATATTACTCAGCCATAAAAAGGAACAAAATTGGGTCATTTGTAGAGACGTGGGTGGACCTAGAGACTGTCATACAAAGTGGAGTAAGTCAGAAAGACAAAAACATATATGGTATATTAACACATATATTTGGAATCTAGAAAAATGGTACAGATGAATCTCTTTGCAAAGCAGACAGCAAGACACAGACGTCGAGGAAAGGTATGGACACCAAGGGGAGAATTGGGAGATTGGCATTGACATACATACACTACTATGTCTAAAATAGGTAATTAATGAGAACTTGCTATATAGCCCAGCAAAGTCTACTCAATGCTATGTGGTGACCTAAATGGGAAGGAAATCCAAAAATAAGGGATATATGTATACATAGAGCTGATTTATTTTTCTGTACAGCAGAAAGTAACACAACATGATAAAGCATCTATACCCCACTTAAAAAAAGAATAATGAGAACACTAGGTTAGAGAGGTTAATTAACTTATCCCACACTGCAAGCCTAGTAAGTGGTATAGAGCTGAATTTAGATCAGGCAATCTGCCTTCAATGATGATACTCACAATACCCACTCCGAGAGTTCTTAGTGTGTGTGTGTGTTTGTGTGTGAAATTATACTGAAATGTAGTTATCAAAATGTGCTATGAGGACACAGAGTTTGGGGTTTAACTGATTCCGCAGGAATGGGCTCTACCACCAGAAATGCCCAAGTGTAGCTAGCTAGATATACGTTCTACAGCTTCAGGGATATCTTAGCCAGGTGAAATGTCTAAATTGATGCTATAATTTTATGGTTCCACTTTTAACAATTTCCTGAACAATACCATATCTTCACACAAACAGTTCTCATATTTTCATAAATCTATCATATCTCCACATAAACAATTCCCTTATATTTTCATAAATCTGCACAGTCTTTCTATAGTTGAAACATTTAATAATGTATTATATATAAAGTAAATAGATAATTGTCACCATTCATTCCCCAGTTAATATTTTTAGTAAATCCAGGTATATAAGAATAAAAAAAGAAGAAATACAAATTTTAATATAATTCAGTTTTTGATGGGTCAAGTAGCCAAATGTTATTAAGGCTACAAGGCTTTGTAATTATTAATAACTATATATTGAAATTTTTACCCCATCAATAGAGACCAAATCTTATTTTCCACCACTCTTTGAACATTCACAAAAATTTTACAAATATCAAGTTTCAAAATTTTCAGAGCAAGTATGAAAGGTTTTGAAATAACTAACAAAATTTGATTTAATTTAAATATAGAATAAGTTTACAATATTTAGTTTGCCATTCATTAAAAATAAATTTATTGAAGAATAGTGGATTTACAATGTTGTGTTAGTTTCTTCTGTACAGCAAAGTGAATCAGTTATACATAAACATATTCCACTCTTTTTTTAAGATTCTTTTCCCATATAGTAGTTTACCATTCATGAACATGTTCTATCTCTCCATTTACTTAGGTCATCTCTAGGTGATCACAGTTTTCTCTATAAGTACCATAAGTATTTCTTATACTTATTTCTAAGTACTTCATTTTTATGTTGTTATTGTGATTATAAGTTATGTTACTCTTTTTTTGTTTTTAATTTGCAATAATGGTTTTTAGGAAAGCGATTATTTTTTACATTTTGTGGCTATATATTGAATATTTTCTTAATATGATAAGTTGTTCCTCTTAGAACACATCTTTATTCTTTTTGAATCTGTTTATCTCTTATTTTTTTATTGTGATATTTTATCACCTATAACCTGCAGAATAATGTTGTGTATTAGTGGTGATATTGGACATCTTGGTCTTCCTGATATTAGTGGATATACTTCTAATGTTTCACCACTAAGATTTGTCTTTGTTGTAGGTTTACTTGGATATTCTTTCCTGGCTTTGATGAAAATGATTTTATTGTTTCAACTTTATGCTTCATATGTCTTGCAAGTTTCTTGAACGACATTTTTTCAACTTATGGAAGTTCTGTTATAATGTTAGATTGCCAAGAATTTTTTCTGTGAAATAATGGAGGTGAGATTTTTATCAACCACTTTTTCCACATCTGTTGAGATGATAATATGATATTTTGTCCTTTAATCTGTTACAGATAGACTTCCTCATTTTCTGTCCTTGTATTGTTGAGATAAACCTCATTTAGTTATGCTCTATTATACTCTTAATATGCTGCTGGACTTAATTTGCAAATATTTTATTTAGATTTTTTCCATTTGTGTTAATAAGAAGCAGTGTAGCATATTGGTTAGAAATATGGACTCTGTAGTCAAAATATCTGAATTTGAATTGCGGCTTAATCATTTATTAGTCCTGTGATCTTGGACAAATTACTTATTTCCTTTCCTCATTTGTAAAATAGGGATAATAATAGTACTTATTCTGTATCGTTATTAAGAAGATTAAATGTATTCATATATGTTCTAGTTATCTCTTACTGTGTAACAAATCCAATAGGTATATGTCTGCATTGGTTAAAACCTATTTAAGTGCCAATTTGTGTTCCTGTTATCTTTTGTTGCATAACAAATCAAAGAATTTAGTGGCTTAAGAGTCATTATTCTTATTATGTCTTGTAATTCTCTGGGATCAGTTGTGTAGTTCTCCTATATGTGGTATTGGCTAAGGTGTCAATCAGCTGGGATCTCAGCGGAATGTCCAAGATGGCTCACTTGTATGACTCTCAGTTGATGCTACAGTTGAAGCTAACTTTGGGAGTGCCTACTTGTTGTCTAACTATGTGGCTTGGCCTTCTCACAGCCTAGAGCCTGAATCTTGAAAAAGAGTTCAAAAGAGAGCATTTCAAAAGAACCAGATGAAAGCTGCAAGCTTCTTATAACTTAGATTTTGAGGTCTCAGAATATCACTTCCACTGGAGCTCAAGATTTTCTTCTAAGCTCATGGAGGATATTGGCAGAATTTATTTCCTTGTGGTTGTGGAACTGAGTATCCATATTCTTGCTGTCAACTGGGGAAGGAAGGGTTTCTCTATACTCCTAGAGGCCACCCTCAGGTCTAGGCTATGTGGCCTCCTCATAACATGACAGCTTACTTCTCCAAAGTCAGAAGGAGAATCCTTTTTCAGTATGCTATTTCAAAGTCTTTTACATAACATAATCGTGAGATTGAATATCTCACCACTTTGTCATATAGCATAACCTAAGAGTGACTATCCCATCAAATTCATAGGTCCTGCCCACACTTTTGTGAAGGGCAGGTACACCAAGGACTGAGAATCTTGGAAATTTTCATTTTAGAAATGTTCCTATCACAAAGGGCAAAAGGCATGAACAGGGAAACCATGAGAAATAGAAATGGCCATTAAAGACATGGGAAATGATAGTAATAAAATAAATGGATTTAAAATATTTCCATTTTTCCCTTTGTCAGATTGTAAAGAGTTAAAAGACTGATAACTCAGTATTGGGCAGGATGTGGGGAATTTGTTATTTCTACATACTCTCCATGACAGTATACATCAGTACAATCTTTCATAAGGACAATTTGGAAGTTAAAATTATTATTACTTGTATTTTTATAGTTTGGTATTCATTGAGGCCCTGTTTGTAATAGGAAAACAATTGGAAAGCACCTAAGTATACAATAATGTGGGATTAGTTAATTAAATCAGATTTTCAAATAGATAGACTTTCTAACCATATTTAATTACTTAGGGAAATGTTCATTAAAAAGCAGATAAAAATGTCCAGAATTATCTCATTACAAAGCAAAAAGTTTCCCTTGTGCTGGTGTTAAGGGCTCTTTGGGATTGGGAGTGGTCACACACAAGGATATTTCACTTCGCATAAGATGCAACTCCTCCACACTTCTCCAACCATCCATTCTCCGAGTGTAGGGTTACATGAGATGTATGTGAAGAAGTTTGAGGGAAATGGCAGTGATGGCATCATGCCATGTAGAACCAGATATGTGTAATTCTTTGAGGGAACTCAGAACTCTATGTGCTTTCTACATTGAGAAGCAGTGTAGAACACTAGAAAGAGTATGGGATTAGGAATAAGAAGACTTATACTCTAGTTTATTTCACTCACTTGTTATGACATCTTTGACATTTCTTTTCACCTCTGTGAGCCTCAGTTTGCCCACCTATACAATGAAAAGATTGGACTATATCAGTGTTTCTCAACCCTGACTGCACATTAGAATTACCTGGGACTTTTAAAAAATACTGATGCCTGGGACCCCGCTCATGACCAATTAAATATGAATTTCTGGGGATAAGGCTAAGACGACTGATATTTTTGTAAAGGTTCACTTCCCTCCCACGAGATTCTGATGTTTAAGTCAGGGTTGAGAGCCATCCAACTAGCTGATTTCTACACACCTTCACAAGTCTGATATTTGAGATCCTATGATTCTTTGAGAGGTCAAGACCTGACATTGAGGTGATTCTGCCAGTTCTATTCCCCCAAAAGGACACGGAAGGTATACATGGATCATGGGATTCAATGAGAGAGCTATACAGCCAGCTCCCAAGTACTGGTGGGAGAGCAAACACAGGATAGGATGGAACTGATGTTAATAGGTGTCCTCAACTTTACCTCTCCTGGATTTTCACCTCTCTCTGTGCCCAAGTTCTCTAGATTTTTCAAGATGCTAAACTTAGAAAGCTTTGGCCACTTCTGATCTCACCCCTCTTTTTAGATGAGTTGAAGTGTGACCAAATCTTTTTCCCTTTAGCTCAGCTATAAGTGGGTTGGAATATTTTTAAAGGGATATTTAAGATGAAACAATTACAAAAGCAGAGAGGCCATGGTGTTCATGGAGAACAAGGTTTTTAGTTCTCATGTAACCACTGCACAGACTAGCTGACTCATAGCATATAAGGCATCTGGCCCCAATTCTGATTCTTTACCTCAAAACTGAAATTGATTTGTGTTGTTGCCCAAGATGTCCAGACTTTAGCCCAGGTAGATTCAGGCAGGCTGTTATTCTAGATCTTCAGGTTATCAGCCCTGATTCTCAGAGTCCCTTTTGTCTGAGGCATGTGACACCTTCTGGTCCTGAAGCTGCCCTGGACCCAAGACTACCCCTACCCCTAGGAGACATGCTTCCCTTACCTAGGAGCTGGGTAGATGACCTCTACTGACTGGGCATCCATATCCTGCTACCCTTCCTTTGGAAGGCCCAATGGACCCATTTCACAAAAGTCTGATTATATGCCTGGGACCAGATTTTTCAATGAATATCAATTTGCCTGATGTGAATTCCCTTTCCTGTGTTAAGAATCTGCTGTCCCTCTGTGAAACTGGATTCCACCTGTTGATTGTAGCTGATGATGGCCTTGTAATCAAGATAACTTTGCATGGAAAGATCCAAACGTTGGTGGGGTCCCCTGAGGAGAGCTGGTCTGCCCATGGTGGTTCTAAAGCTGTCATTCAGAGAAAAGTCACAGAAAAGGCAGCACAAGGTGCATTCTGAAAAGGGTCAGCAGTCAAACCTAGGAGGTCATATTCTTTCATCAAATTCAATGAACAAGAGTGACATCACCAAGATGATGACATAGGTAATTTCTAACTTTATTGACCCTCACACACACACAAAAAAACAACAGCTAACAACTGTTCATGGACAAGACACCACTGAGAAAATACTAGAACATGGGGGGAGGATGAAGCATTCCCCCTGTACCACAGAGACCAAGACAGACTACATTAAAAGGGTAAGATGAATGGCTACATGCTAACCACGTTGCCCATCCCCCAGGCCAGTGCAGCAACACACTGAGAGATCTCCTCTGAGCCTATAGTTCCTTTAGTGGGAAAATAGAGCTCAGTGTGGACATCCAGCTTACCCAAGATTGTAGGTTGCTTCCTGGTAGCCCCCACTCTGGTCTCACCCCATGGGGATTATAAGGGAAGCTGAATGACTTGACCACTAGGAATCTGATTGTGACAGAGAAGGGGGAAGGGGCTTGCAACAATCAGCACTTGGATCTTGGCAGACCAATTTTATACCTGCAGCAATCAAGTAGTAGTCCCAACCAGCAGTTTTTATCATATGGAGATCCAAGACAGTGACACAGTCTGAACATGGTGACCTGAAGGTCTGCCTGGTTTGGGTCTTCCCATGAAGAGCCTTGCTAGTCCTGCAGCCTGGTCTTCCCCCACCCATGCAGGATAGCCCAGTCCACTTATGAGTGTAGCTCCTGGTGCCACTCAACCAGAAATCCTGGCTGGAACATCTGAAAATCTGGGTAGCACAGAAATACTTGAGCAGAGCTGATCATTAGCAGACCAAAATCAGTGGCCCTGTTTGGCCACAGAACTGGAGCTTGAGTAGTCTTGATTTAAGACCACAAACAAAAAGTGTTGCTGGACTTGGAGCCAAGTTTCCTTCTCTGCCTAGGCAGAGAAACTAATTCATAGCCTTGCCTATTGCTAAATACAGACTTCAGTCTATCCAACCAGAGGAACTAACCAAAGCACACGGGTAGCTTCATGGCTCATGCAATGGCTGTGTTTACATTTGAATAGAGAGCATAGCCCATGGATTTGCCCATGTGCAGAGTAAAACAAGTGGTCTTGTCTGGCCAGGGAATTCAGTGCATAGTCTTTCCTGATTTGGGGCTCTGAACAACAAGCTGTGCAGCCTTGGGGCCCAAGGCACTTCCCTGCCAGGGCAGAGAAGCTTATTCATAACCCCACCTATTACTAAGTATAGTAGAGTCCCAATCACCTTGTAAGCTTAACCAGAGAACCCATGCAACCACAGAGCTCATTCTATGGTATCTTTGGTAAGAAACCAAGCCAGCAATTCTAATTTCACCCAACTCTTCTCAGCCTGCAGCACTCCCCCAAACTCAGAGCTCAGGCAGTGACCTTGCCCCAAAATAGACCCTGATAGCAAGCCCTACTTGCCCAAGAGCATTACCAGCACACACGTCCAGAAAACCAAACTGAGCTAACTGGTGAAGAACTATCTCTGCCAAAGTGAACCTATAAATTCTGGAAGAGGAGACCACTTACTCAAATGAGCAGATACCAGTCTAAGGAATCAAGGATCACAAAAAAATCAAGGAAACATGACACCATAAAAGAAAACTAATGAAGCTCCAATAGCTGATCCTAAATAAATGGAGATCTATGAACTGTCAGACAAAGAACTTAGAATATATCTCGAAGTTTAGTAAACTACAAGAAAACTCAGACAACCAAATCAAATTAAGGAAACAATGCATGAACAAAGCAAGAAGCCCAACAAAGAAATGGAAACCATCACACACACACAATCACACACAGACACACACACACCAAAGAGAAATTGTAGCATAGAAAAATACAATGACTGAACTAAATAACTCAACAGAAAGCTTCAGAAGCACACTTGACCATGCAGAGAAAGAATCAGTGATCTAGACATAAGATATTGGAAATTATCCAGTCAGAGGAGAAAAATAAAAAAAGATGAAAAAGAATGAAGACAGCTTTTGGTATTTATGAGACACAATCAAAAGAACAATATCCACATTTATAGGAATTCCAGAAAAAGAAAAAGGGACAGAAAGTGTATTTAAAGCAGAAATGACTGAAAATTTCCCAGACTTGGAGAGAGAAATAAACATCAAGGTTCATGAGGCCCAAAGTTTCCCAAATAAACTGAATCTGAACAGAAATACACCAAGACACATTATATAATTCAATTGTCAGAAGTCAAAGACAAAGAAAACAATTTTGCAAGCAGCAAGAGAAAAGAGAGAAGCTACATACCAGGGCACCACCATAAGACAATGGGCTGCTTTCTCAACAGAAACCTTTCATGCCAGAAGATAATAGAATAATATATTCAAAATGTTGAAAGAAAAAATGTCAGCTGAAAATTCTATACCTGGAAAATCAGGCAAATGGAGAGATAAAGAATTTCCTGAACAAACAAAAAGGTAAGGGAGTTCATCACCACCAGATATGCCTTACAAGATATGCTAAAGTGAGTTCTCTGAGTGGAAGTAAAGGGATGTTAACATCATAAAAACATAAAAAGTAGTGTAAAACTCACTGGTAATGGTAAATATATAGTCAAAGTTAGATTCTGTAATTTGGTAAGGGTGGTGCATAATTTACTTACAAATCTAGTTTAAAAGTAAAAAATAAATGTAATAAAAATAAACATAACTACAATAATCTGTTATTGGATACAAAATAAAAAAATGTAAGCTGTCATATCAATAACATAAATGTGACGGGGAGGAGAAATAAAAGTGTAAACTTTAGGAATGCTATTAAAGTTAGGCTGTTATCAATTTAAAATAGGGTGTTATATTTTAAAATATTTTATGTAAGCCTCATGGTAGCCATAAGGGAAACTCCTGTAGTAAGTACACAAAAGGACATGATAAAGAAGTTAAAGCCTACTGATACCAAAAGACATTAAAACACAGACAAAAGAACAGCAGGATAAAGCAAGGAAAAATGGATCTACAAAACATCCACAAAACAATTAACAAAATGGAAATAGTAAATCCTTACTTATAAAATGATTACTTTAAACACAAATGGGTTAAATTCTCCAATCAAAAGACAGAATGGCTGAATGGATTAAAGAATGATCCAGTGGTATGCTGCCTATAAGAGACTCACTTTAGTCTTAAAGACATATATAGACTGAGAGTGAAGGGATGGAAAAAGATACTTTAAGCAAATGGTAACCAAAAAAAAGTGGGGTAGTTATACCAGGGAAAAGAGACTTTAAACTAAAAATGGTAAAAAGAGACAAAGAAGGTCATTATATAATGACAAAGGGGTTAATCCATCAAGAAGATATAATAATTGTAAATATTCTCCCAGTATTGGAGCACACAGACATACAAAGCAAAAACTAACAGAACTAAAAGGAGAAATAAACAGCAACACAATAATAGTTGGGGGAGTTTAATACCCCACACTCAACAGTGGATAGATCACCCAGACAAAGAATCAATAAGGAAACAGTGGATTTGGACAGTACTCAAGACCAAAAGGACCTAACAGATATGTAAGTAGAACATTCAATCTGACAGCAGCAGAATACACAGTCTTATCAAGCACTTATGCAAAATATTCTAGGATAGACCATATGTTAGGCCACAAAACAAGCCTTAGCAAATTCAAAAAGATTGAAATAATACCAAGTATCTTCCCTAACAATTTCTAGTTTCTAGTGTGAAACTATAAATCAATAACTGGAATAAAACTGGAAAACTCATGAGTACATGGAAATTAAACAACACTTTCTGGAAGAACCAATGGATCAAAGGAGAAATTAAAGGGGAAACAAAAAAGTATCTTGAGGCAAACAAAAATGGAAACACAAGGTAACCAAACTTATGGGATATAGCAAAAGCAGTTCCAGAGGGAAGTTCATAGCAATAAATGCTTACATAAAGAAACCAAAAATGTCTCAAACAACCACCTTCTGTGCTTCAAGGAACTGGAAAAAGAAGTACAAACTGAGCCCAAAGTAAACAGAAGGAAGGAAATAATAAAGATTAGAGCAGAATTAAATAGAGAATAAGAAAACAATAGAAAAGATTAACAAAACTAAGATTTAAAAACATGAACAAATTTGACAAGCCTTAGCTAGACTAACCAAGGAAAAAAGAGATAGGACTCAAATCAACAAAATTATAAATGAAAAAGGAGACATTATACCTAACACCACATAAATAAAAGGGATCCTAAGAGGATACTAAATCTATACACCACAAGCTGGAAAGCCTAGAAGAAATGGAAACACTCTTAGAAACACAGTATCTACCAAGACTGAATTAGAAAGAAATAGAAAAATCTGAACAGATCAAATGTTAGTAAGGAGATTAAATCAGTAATCAAAAATTTCCCAACAAAAAAAACCCAGGACCAGATGGCTTCACCAGTGAATTTTACCAAATTTTTAAAGAAGAATCAATGCCAATCTTTCTCAAGCTCTTCATAAAAGTTGAACAGGGAGAACACTTCCCAACTCATTTTATGAGGCTGGCATTATCCTGATACCAAAGCCAGAAAAGGGCACTACAAGAAAAGAGATCTACAGGCCAATATTCATGATTAATATAGATACAACAATTCTCTATAAAATACTAGCAAATGACTTTAACTGAACATTAAAAGCATAATTCACTATGATCAAGTGGCATTATTGCTGGGATGCAAGGATGGTTCAACATGTGCAAATCAATAAATGTGATACATTGTATGCATAGAATGAAATTTAAAAAATCATATGATCATTTCAATAGACAAAAAGAATTTGACAAAATTCAATATCTGTTCATGATAAAAAAATAGATAGAGAAAGAACATACCTCAATGAAATAAAAGTCATATATCACAAGCCCACAGCTAACATCATATTCAGTGATGGAAGGTTGAAAGCTTTTCCTTTGAGATCAAGAACAAGACAAGGGTGTTCACTCTCACTACTCCTATTCAACACAGTTCTGGAAGATCTATTCAGAGCAATCAGGCAAGAAAAAGAAATAAAAGGCATCAGAATTAGAAAGGAGGAAGTAAAATTGGCTCTATTTGCAGATGACATGATTTTATATAGAGAAAATCTAGAAGACTCCACCAAAAAAACTGTTAGATCTGATCAACAAATTTAGTGAAGTTGCAGGATACAAAATTGACATACAAAACTCAGTAGTGTTTCTATACAACAAATTATTTGAAAAATAAAGAAAACAATCCATTTTCAATATTATCAAAAACAATAAAATAATTAGGAATGAACTTAACCAAAGGAGAATTACAAGATACTGATGACAAAAATCTAAGAAGACACAAATAAGTGGAAAGGTATACTATGTTTGTGGGTTGGAAAATTAATATTTTTAAAATGTCAATACTACCCAAAGCCATCTATAGACTCAGTTCAATGTAATCCCTATAAAGCGTCCAATGTCATTTTTTACAGAAGTAGAAAATAACAATTCTAAAATTTAGATGGAACCACAAAAGGATCCAAATAATCAAAGCAATCTTGAAAGAGAAGAACAAAGTAAGAGGCATTACACTTCCTGATTTCAAGCTTTGTTAGAAAGCTATAATAATCAAAACAGTATGGTACTGGCATAAAAACAAACACATAGACCAATGGAACAGAATAGAGGGCTCAGAAATAAACCTATTCACATATGGTCAACCAATATTTGATGGGGGAAGCCCATAATACTCAATGGAGAAAAGACAGTCTCTTCAATAATTAATGCTGGGAAAATTGGATATTCAAATGTAAAAGAATGAATCTAGATTCCATCTTATGCCACTCACAAAAATCAGCTCAAAATTGTTTAAGGACATAAATGTAATATTGGAAACCATGAACTCCTAAAGAAAACACAGGAAAAAAACACCTTGACATGGGTCTTGGCAATGATTTTTTGGAAATGATACCCAAAGTACAACCAACAAAATAAACCAACAATGTACAACCAAAAAAATAAAAAACAAACAAGTGGGGCTTCAACAAACTGAAAAGCTTCTGCACAGTAAAAGAAACTAAGAGAAAAATGAAAAGACAACCTACCTACAGCATGGGAAAAAAGTATTTGCAAATCATTTATCTGATAGGGGTTAATATCCAAAATATATAAAGAACACATACAACTCGATAGCCAAAAAAGCACACAATCCAGTTAAAATGTGCAAATAGATGTTTTACAAAGAAGACACACAAATGGCCAACAGGTACATGAAAAGGTGCTCAAAATCACTAATCATTAAGGAAATGCAAATCAAATACACAATGAGATATCACCTCATGTGTGTTAGAATGGCTATCATCAAAAAGACAAGAGATAATACTGGCAAGGTTGTGAAGAAAAGGGAATACTTTGAATTGCTAGTGAGATTGTAAATTGGTACAGCAACTATGGAAATCTGTATGGAGGTTCTTCAAAAACTTAAAAATAGAACTACAATAGGATTCACCACTTCCACTTCTGGGAATATATCTAATGGATACAAAAACACTGTACTGAGAGCTATCTTCATGAATTGACACATATTCATAGAAGCATATAAGCATTATTTACCATAGTCAAGACATGGAAATTACCTAAGTGTGCATCGATGGATGAATGGATAAAGAAGTTGTGTGTATATATATATATATATATATATATATATATATATATATATATAATTCAGACACAAAAAGGAAAGAAACCCTGCCATTTACAGCAACATGGATGGACCTTGAGGGCACATGCTAAGTGAAATAGATCAGAGTAGGACAAATACTGTATAATTTCACTTATATGTGGAGGCTAAAAAATGACATAGAAAAAGATATCATATTTGTGGTTGTCAGAGGCAGGGGGAAGGGGAGGGAGAATTGGAAGAAGGTGGATACAAATACAAACTTCCAGTTATAAGATAAATAAGTACTAGGGAGGTAATGTACACTGTGATTACTACAGTTAACACTGCTGTATGGTATATTTGAAAGATGTTAAGAGAGTAGGTCCTAAGAGTTCACATCACAAGGAAAAAATATTTTTTTCTTTTTCTTTTTTTTGTATTAATATGATTTGATAGATGTTAACTAAACTTTTATGGTAATCATTTCAAAATATATGTAAGACAAATCATTATCCTGTACACCTTAAACTTATACATTGCTGTATGTCTATTACTATATCTTAATAAAACTGGAAAAATTCAATGAATGAACACAGCCAATGATTATAGGAAAAGCCAAAAGGTCAGAAGTATGGTGATTCTGTAATGACCACGAACGAAGATGGCAGCAGTGAAGTAAGAGGGCAAAATAATTACCTTTAATGGGACTGCAGTAGTGACCAAGGCTCATTTTATCTTCTGCTTTGTGGGTGGGTTGGCCTTATTTAGTTTTCTTTTTCTTGGTAGGATGACCTGTTCCAGGCTGAGTTTAAAGCCTCTTCCTCATAATCTTGGTGTCTGCCTTAGATTTCAAATGCTCTTGACTCTCCTGTCTGAGGGTCACTGACTTCCTGGTCTAGTGAGTGGTCCTGAATAATCCTATATTTTCCCTATCATTATCACCTCCCCCACACCTCTTTCTGGGACTGACTATTCAGAAGCCTAACATCAAAAGATCAAAACTGAAAAATATTTCACATTCCCAGCAACAAAATAAATAATTGGCAAAAATATGAAGAGGAGTTCACTCTCTCCTAGTTGGGAATGGAAGGCAACAGTTGTTGAGCTCTTGGCTGGGAAAGCAACGATAGCAGGACTTGACCTTGTACTTCCTCTGGAACGGAGACAGAGTAACCATCTAGTCTGAGAGGAAAGGCTAAGCACGATTTGGAAGGATGGAAGTCTGAATTCCATTCTTAACCTCTCTAATGGCAGAGTGATTTTAAGAACATGAGATTTAGAGTTAGGCACACTTTGATGTCCTGATTTAGCAGTTTAGTAGCTGTGTGGCCTTAGGCAAGTTACTTCATTTCTCAGAGCTTCAGTGTTCTTATCTGTAAAACTGAGACACTAACTGTACTCATCTTCTAGTATTGTTGTGAGGCTCAAATGAGGTAATGTACATGAAATGTCTGGAAGAGTGCATGACTTAATAGACGGTAGTTATTATTATTGTCCCTTTTTTTGGAGTCTTGATTCCTGTGCATCAATTCCTTGCACTACAAAATGGGATAATAAGGCCCAGCCTGCCTACCTCACCGATTGCAGTGAGAACCACAGATGAAAGCATTTACTACCTCCAGTGCACTGCTACAGGTTTACATTAACCAAGCATTGTCACAGACTACTGGAATAAGTCAGCATCCAGCCATCTGTCTACATGAAGAACCAATACATAAGGATATTTTCCCCCATGTATTTTCCCTGAGAAACTGGATTCATGAATTTCTGAGTGCGGCTCTATCCAGAGGACAATTAACTGATTTGGGGAAAGTGGGGATAAATCTCCCTCTTGCAGACAAACACTCTCCACAAAAACATTTGAGGAGAGTGAACAAGATTCTGGATGTGAGGACAGCCAGCACATGGCTGCAAAAATACTACATAATGAGTTTTTTCTGTTTTCTTCTCATTTTTTATGAGAGAAGGTAAAGTAATATCAGTTATTCTGGCTTGGGTGCTAACATCTAATAGCAGGGAGTCTCTGGCTGTGTACCCAGTAGCCATATCTCTGTAGCCACAGTTCTTGGATGAGTTCCTATTTGAATGAATGTAACTACAGAGATTCACACCAAGGAGCCTGGACATTTTAATAGAATGCAGTAATGGAATTACAAAGTTGTAGCATGTCAGAGTAGGACAGGCACTTTGATTAAAAAGAAACTTGTATCTCTCATCTGGGTAGATAAGCCATGGTAACATTTGAACTGATCTTTTAGTTCAATTCCTCAAGAAGCACCTGTTGTGTCTATACAATGTGGCAGGAATGTGCCAGAAGTTGGTGTATATTTGTGAGTACAAAATATCTCTCCCCTCATGGGCTTTAGTAGCCTAGTAGGGGGGACAGAGACTATAAAAGTAAATAAATGAATAAATTAAAATATACATACATAATTTGAAATGCTATAAAAGATAAAGTGCTTCAGGACTTCCCTTGTGGCACAGTGGTTAAGAATCTGCATGCCAATGCAGGGGACACAGGTTCGAGCCCTCGTCCGGGAAGATCCCACATACCGCTGAGCAACTAAGCCTGTGTACCACAACTACTGAGCCTGCGCTCTAGAGCCCGCGTGCCACAACTACTGCAGCCCATGTGCCTAGATCCTGTGCTCTGCAACAAAGAGAAGCCACCGCAATGAGAAGCCCACACACCGCAACATAGTAGCCCCCTCTCGCCACAACTAGAGAAAGCCCGCACACAGCGACGAAGACCCAACACAGCCAATAAATAAATAAATAAATTTATATTAAAAAAATTAAAAAGTGCTGAGAGAATAATGGAGTGGTGGAAGACAGGAAATTTATTAACATTGTTTGTAGACTGTGTGTTCAGGAGAAACCTCAGAGAGGATTTAACTTTTAAGCTGAGACCTGAAAGACAAAAAGGAGTAAAACTTTTGAGAAAGAAGATCAAGAAATGGTAACAGCATGTTCAAAATTGCTAAAGCTAGGAAGAGTTCAAAGAGCTGAAGACCAGTGGAGCAGAATAAATTATGGGGAGATATAAAATGAAGTTGGAGGGGTAAGCATGCGTTAGTTGATGAAGGACCTTGTTAGCCAAGGTGTAGAATTTGGATTTTATTCCAAGAGCAATGGGAAATCATTGTGGGGTTAAAGCAGAGGAGTAATATCTGATTTATATTTGTAAAAGTTTACTCTGCCTACAGTGTGGCAATTAAGTGGAGAGAGCAGTAAAGGAAGTAGGACCAACTAGTTCAGGCAAGAAATGACGGTAGCCTGGAATAAGGTAGTGGTGGTGGAAATGGAGCCTGGGTCTTCAAATGTCCATAATCCAAGTGTTCAACACTATCAAGTGTCCGTACTAGCCCTGGACCCCTGACCAGAATTTATAAGAAATAAGATTCTATTTTTAAGGCATTATATTTTCGGGGTCTCTTTGTTAAATCAACCAAATATGTATACTCACTGATACAGAATTTGGTACCAGAATTGAAGTACTGCCACAGTATTTAGCATGAGTAGCATGCATAGAGAACACACAGTGCAATCTAGAAGGCTAATAACCCTAGTCATACCATGGCAAAACACTTGTTAATTATATTACGACAGATTCCTTGTAAACCAGGTCACATTCTAAAAGAGCCTTTAACTGTAGTGGTACTGGTTGTAAAATATCATGCTGATATGTATTAGTTGCTTCATGCCACTTTTTAGCAAAGTCTTGTGAAAGAGACACGCTTAAGCTGATTTATATGGTGACTTTGAAGAAGCAGCTTCAGCAGGAGATAATCATGTGTCCCTCAAACTCAAGCCAGTCCTCTTAAAAATTTTCAGTCAGACTGTGGTAGCCAGCCCAGCACCAAATGTCTGGTTGTTTCAGATAGCTTTGAGGTAACTGACATTAAGATAAGAGGTAGGGGGTATAAACAGAATACATATGCAAATACATAAGTAATTAGAGTTTTAAAGTGTAAAAACTATTTCTTGGATGTTGAGAAAAATTACAGGTTAGGTACCTCCAAAAATTCTCTGCTCCAAAAAAATCAATGAGAAAACTGGCAAAATTGCCAACTTCAAGTTTTCCACAACTATGGAAATTAATCAAAGGCTTGTAGCAGTCTGGGGAGAATTTATTCAAGAAAAATGGATGAATCTTATTCACAGAGAACAGTGAGCTTTGCCCCAGTTTGAGTTGGCCTATTCCCATTCCTCTCTTTCCAGCTCTGTTGTAGCCTTGAAAACTAAGAGTCTAAAATCACAGTGAAAACCATCAGGCTGGCAGCTACTGGAGGGGGCAGAATGGGGTATGTGCTCCTTCAAAGTCTCATTCCCAGAGAACTGTCATTATTTGACCTCTATGGTGGTTCTCTGGAAGATGCTACCTGAAAGGATATCTTTATTTGAACTGACACAAGCTTGCCATGTGTGAAAAGAATTTTCACTGAGGGCATCAGTCAAAAATATTTAGAGGTAACTTAACTTCACTGCTGCCTAAGGAGAGGAATAACAGTGATGGCAAACAATAGGATAACCAAATTCTTCAAGGAAAAGATGGTGAATGAGATATCCATAAGGGCTTTGAAAAGCTATGACATATTCCTTGGAACTTAGAAGATCACACACATGTCTAAGGCTGTGTGTATGTACAGGGGGGTGGTGGGCATGTTTAGGAAAAACACAAGAAGACACAAATTTCTCATTCTGGGCTAACCTTGAGGTCCTGCACAAACAAGAATTGAAGGCTAAAGCACAGCTGTCAGCTACCTGCTGAGTGTTGAAGTTATATACCAATACATACATAGATCCTCTTGGCAAAGACTTGGAGACTCATTAATTCCAGACATTTAAGAAAATCTCTGTTCAATCATTACCTGACCACTAATCTAACCAAGCAGAGATATCAATGGCCATAAGAACAAAGAATTCAGAATTCGTTCAAAAATTCACTAAGCAAAAATCAATTATCACAACAGACATCAACAAAAACAAATCCTGAGGAAAATCTGATTTCTAGAGTTGCCAATATATATTTAAAATGTCAATTTTCAACAATAAAAGTTATAAGACAAAGAAACAAGATAATATGACCTATGTACAGGGGGAAATTAGTAGAAACTTTTCCTGTGAAGGTCCAGATATTGAACTTACTAGCTGAAGACTTTCAATCATCTATTTTAAATATGTTAAACCAAAGAAAAATATGTCTGAAGAATGATGTCTCACCAAATACAGAATTTTTTAACAGATGGAAAATTTGAATTTGATACGTATCACATTGAATCTGTAGACTGCTTTGGGTACTATTGCCATTTTAACAATATTAGTTCTTCAAAACCAAGAAAATGGGATATGTTTCCATTTCTTTGAATCTTCTTCAATTTCCTTCATTAATGTTTCATACTTCTCAGTGTATAAGTCTTTCACCTCCTGAGTCAGGTTTATTCCTAGGTATTTTATTTTATTTTACTTTATTTTATGGTATGATTATAAAAGGGATTTTTTTTACATTCCTTTTCTGATATTTCATTGTTAGTGTAAAGGAATGCAATCAATTTCTGAATGTAAATCTTGTATCCTGCTACTTTGCTGAATTCCTTTACTATATCTAATATTTTTTGTGTGCTGTCCTTAGAGTTTTCTCTATATAGTATCATGTCATCTGCATAGTGTCAATTTTACCTCTTCTCTTCTAATTTGGATATATTTTATTTCTTTTTCTTGTCTGATTGCTGTGGCTAGGACTTCCAATACTATATTGAATAGAAGTGGTGAGAATGGGCATCAGTGTCTTGTTCCAGATTTTAGCCGGAAGGCTTTCAGCTTTTCACCATTGAGCATTTTACTGGCTGTGGGTTTGTCATAAATGCTTTTATTATATTGAGATATATTCCCTCTTTACCCAATTTGGTAAGAGTTTTTATCATGAAAGGATGTTGAATTTTGTCAAATGCTTTTTTGCATCTATTGAGATGATCATGTACTTTTTGACTTTTGCTTATGTGGTATATTACATTGATTGATTTGTATATGTTGAACCATCCTTGTGAGATGGGGATGAATCCCACTTGGTTGTGGTGTATGACCTTTTTTATGTGTTGTTGGATTTGGCTTGCTAATATTTTCTTGAGAATTCTTTCATCTATATTCATCAAAGATATGGCCCGTAATTTTGTTTTTTGGTGGTATCTTTGTCTGGTTTTGGTATCAGGGTGATGGTGGCTTCATAAAATTTCTTTGGGAGAATTCCCTCTTCTTCAAACTTTTGGAAGAGTTTGAGAAGGATCGGTAAAATTTCTTCTTTGTATGTTGGGAAGAATTCAACTGTGAAGCCATTTGGTCCTGAACTGTTGTTTGTAGGGAGTTTTTCTTTTTGTTTATATTACAGATTCTATTTCACTTCTAGTGATCAGTTTCTTCAAATTATCTATTTCGTCTTGATTCATTTTTGGTGGGCTCTATGTTTCTAGAAAGTTTTCCACATCCTCTAGATTGTCAAATTTGTTGGCATATAAATGTTCATACTGTTCATAGTCTCTTTTTTTTGTATTTCTATGGTATCAGTTGATATTTCTCCTTTTTTCATATCTTATTTTGTTTATTTGCATTCTCCCTCTTTTTCTCTTGGTGAGCCTGGCCAAAGGTTTGTCAGTTTTGTTTAACCTTTCAAAGAACCAACTCTTGGTTTTATTGATTTTTTCTATAGTTTTCTTTTAACATCTTTATTGGAGTATAATTGTTTTACAATGGTGTGTTAGTTTCTGCTTTACAACAAAGTGAATCAGTTATACATATACATATGTTCCCATACAAATACCGTATGCTAACACATATATATGGAATCTAAGAGAAAAAAATGTCATGAAGAGATTAGTGGTAGGACAGGAATAATATTCCTGTCCTACCACTAATCTCTTCATGTTTTTTTTTTTTCTTAGATTCCATATATATGTCTTAGCATACGGTATTTGTTTTTCTCCTTCTGACTTACTTCACTCTGTATGACAGACTCTAGGTCTATCCACCTCATTACAAATAACTCAGTTTCATTTCTTTTTATTGTTGAGCAATATTCCATTGTATATATATGCCACACCTTCTTTATCCATTCATCTGTTGATGGGCACTTAGGTTGCTTCCATGTCCTGGCTATTGTAAATAGAGATGCAATGAACATTTTGGTGCATGACGCTTTTTGAATTATGGTTTTCTCAGGGTATATGCCCAGTAGTGGGATTGCTGGGTCGTATGGTAGTTCTATTTGTAGTTTTTTAAGGAACCTCCATACTGTTCTCCATAGTGGCTGTATCAATTTACATTCCCACCAGCAGTGCAAGAGGGTTCCCTTTTCTCCACACCCTCTCCAGCATTTATTATTTCTAGAGTTTTTGATGATGGCCAATCTGACCGGTGTGAGATGATATCTCATTGTCGTTTTGATTTGCATTTCTCTAATGATTAATGATGTTGAGCATTCTTTCATGTGTTTGTTGGCAATCTGTGTATCTTCTTTGGAGAAATGTCTATTTAGTTCTTCTGCCCATTTTTGGATTGGGTTGTTTGTTTTTTTTGTTATTGAGCTGCATGAGTTGCCTATAAATTTTGGACATTTATCCTTTATCAGATGCTTCATTTGCAAATATTTTCTCCCATTCTGAGGGTTGCCTTTTCATACTGTTTATGGTATCCTCTGCTGTGCAAAAGCTTTTAAGTCTCATTAAGTCCCATTTGTTTATTTTTGTTTTTATTTCCATTTCTCTAGGAGGTGGGTCAAAAAGGATCTTGCTGTGATTTATGTCATAGAGTGTTCTGCCTATGTTTTCCTCTAAGAGTTT
>NC_041234.1:45249146-45250032 GCF_002837175.3 Physeter macrocephalus | reverse complement strand
AGATTGCTTTTGCTATTTGGGGTCTTTTGTGTTTCCATACAAATTGTGAAATTTTTTTTTCTAGTTCTGTAAAAAATGCTAGTGGTAGTTTGATAGGGATTGCATTGAATCTGTAGATTGCTTTGGGTAGTAGAGTCATTTTCACAATGTTGATTCTTCCAATCCAAGAACATGGTATATTTCTCCACCTATTTGTATCATCTTTAATTTCTTTCATCAGTGTCTTATAGTTTTCTGCATACAAGTTTTTTGTCTCCTTAGGTAGGTTTATTCCTAGATATTTTATTCTTTTTGTTGCAATGGTAAATGGGAGTGTTTTCTTAATTTCACTCTCAGATTTTTCATCATTAGTGTATAAGAATGCCAGAGATTTCTGTGCATTAATTTTGTATCCTGCTACTTTGCCAAATTCATTGATTAGCTCTAGTAGTTTTCTGGTGGCATCTTTAGTATTCTCTATGTATAGTATCATGTCATCTGCAAACAGTGACAGCTTTACTTCTTCTTTTCCTATTTGGATTCCTTTTATTTCTTTTTCTTCTCTGATTGCTGTGGCTAGAACTTCCAAAACTATGTTGAATAAGAGTGGTGAGAGTGGGCAACCTTGTCTTGTTCCTGATCTTAGTGGAAATGGTTTCAGTTTTTCACCATTGAGAATGATGCTGGCTGTGGTTTGTCATATATGGCCTTTATTATGTGGAGGAAATTTCCCTCTATGCATACTTTCTGCAGTGTTTTTATCATAAATGGGTATTGAATTTTGTCCAAGGCTTACTTTGCATCTATTGAGATGATCATATGATTTTTCTCCTTCAGTTTGTTGATATGGTGTATCAAGTTGATTGATTTGTTTATATTGAAGAATCCTTGCATTGCTGGAATAAAC
>NC_041234.1:45248049-45248500 GCF_002837175.3 Physeter macrocephalus | reverse complement strand
CAGTGTCCATTGTTACTTCTCCTTTTTCATTTATAATTCTATTGATTTGAGTCTTCTCCCTTTTTTTCTTGATGAGTCTCGCTAATGGTTTATCTATTTTGTTTATCTTCTCAAATAACAAGCTTTTAGTTTTATTGATCTTTTCTGTCATTTCCTTCATTTCTTTTTCATTTATTTTTGAATTGATCTTTATGATTTCTTTCCTTCTGCTAAATTTGGGGTTTTTTTTTTCTTCCTTCTCTAATTGCTTTAGGTGCAAGTTTAGGTTGTTTATTCGAGATGTTTCATATTTTTAAGGTAGGATTGTATTGCTATAAACTTCCCTCTTAGAACTGCTTTTACTGCATCGCATAGGTTTTGGGTTGTCGTATCTCCATTGTCATTTGTTTCTAAGTATTTTTTGATTTCCTCTTTGATTTCTTCAGTGATCACTTCGTTATTAAGTAGTGTA